>NW_027266343.1:58320821-58605821 GCF_022045235.1 Haliotis cracherodii | reverse complement strand
TACAACACATGGAGTACCCGGTATATCTGTATATTACAACACATGGAGTATATCTGTATATTACAACACATGGGGTATATCTGTATATTACAACACATGGAGTACCCGGTATATCTGTATATTACAACACATGGAGTATATCTGTATATTACAACACATGGAGTACCCGGTACATCTGTATATTACAACACATGGAGTATATCTGTATATTACAACACATGGAGTACATCTGTATATTACAACACATGGAGTACCCGGTATATCTGTATATTACAACACATGGAGTATATCTGTATATTACAACACATGGAGTATATCCTGTATATTACAACACATGGAGTATATCTGTATATTACAACACATGGAGTATATCTGTATATTACAACACATGGAGTATATCTGTATATTACAACACATGGGGTATATCTGTATATTACAACACATGGAGTATATCTGTATATTACAACACATGGGGTATATCTGTATATTACAACACATGGAGTACCCAGTATATCTGTATATTACAACACATGGGGTATATCTGTATATTACAACACATGGAGTACCCAGTATATCTGTATATTACAACACATGGAGTATATCTGTATATTACAACACATGGAGTATATCTGTATATTACAACACATGGAGTATATCTGTATATTACAACACATGGGGTATATCTGTATATTACAACACATGGAGTATATCTGTATATTACAACACATGGAGTATATCTGTAAATTACAACACATTGTTGTTAACACAGAGTTTAAATTGAACTATTAGTAATTGAGACTTCTTAGAAGTGTATGAAAGAAGGGACGAGAATGGAAAAGTTTGTGTGCGTGAAACTGAGTGTTCACAAGTGGTCATGACTCTTTCCTTGTTCCATTCTGCTGCACTACTCTAGAAGACACAAAGGTTGCCCATCTCCCTCACTGATGTCAGTAAGTGATCAGGTCATTAATAAAGCATCAATGTTGGTGGAGAGCTGTAAAATGTTCGAGGATCGATGTTATTTGAAAATGTCTTAGGTACTAAAACCATTTAGCTGCTTTTGTGTTATTTTGCATTTATGTCAATTGGCATGCTTGTATTGCCATTAGTGGTCTAGACATTCTCCAATACATTGTATTTATCAACACCCTTTCAACAGGTAAAGACATACTGCTCTTGCACTTGATACACAAGAAATCCTTATATTTTACAGTAAACTACGTTTATAACGAACACTCTGACCGAAATAATGAACATCTTTTATAGTCCAGGCCATTTGTTGTATATATGCTGTATGTATCTTTGTAACGAACTACGGTTATAAGAACTAAAATTAGTGGTCCCTTTGAGTTCATTATGACCATTATTTACTGTATATGCAAAAATGCCAGCTTCCACGGACTCCTTGTCCTGGCTTAAACAATGGGGTCATTTGACATTCTTGTGTCGTCATTAGTGGTCTGGACATTCTCCTATATTTATTAACCTATTATACCCTTCCTTGAATAGGGACACAGAATCCAACAGTTAGACACGTCCTTACAGTGAATAAAGTAAAATTTGTTTACAGAACCATTATAGAATAATATTCCATTTTGGAAGACAAAGCCATTTGTGACGTCTTTTACTGACGTAATCAGTTCAATGTTGTAATGTGGTGCTGTGTGTGTTGCAGGACATGTTCAAGGACTCCATGTTGGTGATGGTGCAGGTGGTGGTGGTGATGTTGTTGTTCAGCTTCATCCTCAAGACCCATCTTCCCTCCCGCGTCATCGAAACCGTTCGTCACACCAGGCACTCATCAATTCTCGTGTCCTTCCTTGGGCTGATCGGGGTCTCCATGTTGATCTACTCGGGGCTGTGGGCTTGGAGCATCTCGTAAACGAGTGGAAAACGACATTCACGAATCATGTCATTCCGGATCTTCTCGTAAGGAATGGAAAGAGACAAGTGTTGCGAATCATCTGCCTTGATGTTCTTCACATGAAACCAGCATGTCACGCGGGTCGCCGTTTATCCCTCAAATAGGGGATATAAGTGTATATCATATGAGCCAGTGTGTGATATGGCATCCTATTTAACGCACTGTGATACATTTGTGTTGTGTTATTTCCATCACCACGTCATGATGGATGGATGTGTGCTGTGTTGCTGCAAAAGGGAGACAAGTTTATCAAACGCCATGTTGTAAAAATTCAAACTGATCTCAATATTAACAATGCCATTGCTTATCAGAATGATGTCATCTCACGTCAAAGTAATATGGTTGGGCTTTTGTTGATATTTTGATGTAAACATTTACAAAAAGGGCATTAGTGAATGGTCTTTCCGTCGTGATGTTACCAAGTAATGACAAGAGACGATTCTGAAACTCTTGTGTTGGCGTGACTCCAGGCGTCTTTATATCACATTATGTTTTTATTCATTTAATAAAAATACAAACTGATACAGCGAAGAGTACACTGAGCATAACTGCAGAGTTTGAGATCATACTTGAAACTTGCGAGATGTTATTTTCATGACAGGAGTCAGCTATGTCAGAGATCCACTGTGAGAATTCTGTAAGGACCCTTTGTGTTTGAAAGGGAAGAGCTTGGAGTTTGGTTTCAAGATGAAAAAAAGAACTATTTATACTGCAAACCCTCCAATTGTCCATCTTATTTTGCAAAAGTTTCAGTTGAAACATGTTCGGAAGGAAAAAAGCTGTATGCATTGACCTTGTGCCTGAAGTGTCTGATGATTGCTACATACACACAGGGCCCAGTGGTAAAACGTTTGCTCATCACGCCGAAGGCCTAGGTTCCATTCCCCACATGGGTACAGTGTGTGTAGCCCATCTCTGGTGTCTCCCAGAAAGAAAGAACATCCAACGTGAAGAAGAGCCACTTCTACAGGACATGCCACATTGGCACCAAAAGTGTCTGAAGTGCCATTCTTAACAATCCAAATATTTATTTTTATACAACTGTATATGTGTTTTCCGTTAGTGCCTGGAGTTCCAATGTTTCCGTTACTGACTGGAGTTCCAATGTTTCCATTAGTGCCTGGAGTTCCAATGCTTGCCGTACAAAGGGTGTTGAAGGGTTGCGATCCTCGACCTATTAGGTAACGGTCGGCTGATGTGTCATCCGATCATTGTGAAATCGGAATTCGAACCCAGAATATGTCCTGATAATGATTCTTTGTTTGTCTGCACGATGTCTGTGTTCGTGGGTTTCACGTCTCAAGATCTGGGGTCCGTTCAATAAAGCGATAGTAGTGCTATGATGATCGTAACTCCCATACTTTAACGTGGACTTATGACTGTCATAGCACTATGATTGCTTTGTGGATCGAGGGTCCTGCATCACTTAAGGCTTTTCTACCACATGAAGCGGACACAACGGATACAGCGGTGATGACCCAAATCACGTGACCACGCACTGTTGTACAACGTACGAATGAGGCACAGCTGTTGGTTTGGTCTTCCACGGAACAGTCGGAAGCCATTATGACCGCCATCTTGAATGTCACAGTGGAAACATTAATTTGTTGTTTATAGTCGCACTTGCTGAAACGTGGTGTTAGAAAAAAAATTATGTAATTGTGCATTGACATTTCATTGTTAAATGAAGTGCATATTTTATGTGTATAGCATTGGGACTTATGTGCAGTTTGATCATTTTATTTCAGATTTATTATATGGTGTTATTGGTTTATCTTCTAGTGGTGTGTTGCAATTCGTACTCATGAATCAACCCGGAAGTGATTTGCCTGAAAACATTTCACTAATACAATACATTGTCCCCAAGTGGCTCCAGTGGTGTTATAGGTCAACGGTGTTCAGGTTTTACATCAATCTTGGAGTCACTCTTTGACACGTTATGGACAGGGGTGTCACACTTGGACACCGTTTAGGGACCAGATTGTCACACTTGGACACCGGTTAGGAACTGAAGCATCACAGTAAGCTAACTAACCAATAATTATCTACAGTCCATATTCTCTGTGTGCACAAACTGAATGATGTCTCAAGAGACACAACTCATGTTCAGGGTGTGGTCAAACATCTAGCTGGTCTACACAGAGGCTGGTCAAACATCTAGCTGGTCTACATAGAGACTGGTCAAACATCTAGCTGGTCTACACAGAGGCTGGTCAAACATCAAGTTGGTCTACACAGAGATCCCAGGTTATTCTTTTTAACAGTTAACTACCTCCATCTTGTCATTGGGTATTTTGGGGTTATATTTGAGTCAATGAGCAGATGTTTCAAATGAATATAACATGAATATTTTTTATCTGGAATAATTGGGCATTACAGACTACATTGGAGTTGCAGCAAATATTCTTTTAGATCTAATGAAATATTTTAGGTAAAAAGAGAGAGCGGAGGCTGTGATATCTGCTGTAGTCGGATGCATGATTTTGCCTGCAAAGGTTGTGTTAGCTGGTTCGCTATTGTCTGTTAAAATATTTGCATTTTGTTTTCATTCGTTTGCTGCAGCATTGAACAGAATCGTTCAAGTTCCTTGACGTTATCGCTAGAAAGTTCTTAGAGGCGAGACAGACCTCACTAAGTCATTGTTTTCATGCTACAGTGTGTTTAATCAGTCAATACATTGTATTTATGAAATGCCCACAGTAAATACTTGTAACAAATTGACTGATAAATATGTCCATTTATTTAACAGATGGACTAAAATAGTTCAAGAGGGCTTTAAAACATCACAACAGATTCTAGGGAGGAGGGGGGGGAGCAAATATTTGTACAAGTATCACTTGTCCCCAACTTGTATTTTCATGATTCAAATAAAACTGTTTTCTATGAAAAATCCAAGGGGGGCAACTGCTGTGTTCGCAAAAAGGTGGGCGTATCCTGCCCCATTGTTGGCACCCATCACAAACACATGCACAGTCAGGTCAATTGTATACCTGAATAAACTTGGCATAATTTTTGGATATTAGTGGACATTCAACAAAAGAGCTGACAGTCCTCCGAGTGCGGACACTCAGGGTTGATCATCAATCATTGGCTGTGGTTGAAACTTATAAGTAGTTACCTACATTTATTTTCTTTGTATGGTGGGTTTAATATTCATCATCAATATCAGGGTCTTTATAGCATCAATAATACAGATCAATACGTTCCTATTGTTGTATGAACATTATCTTCCCCTTGAAAGCCTAGACTTGCCATGGTTCCTGCCACCCCCGAGTCAAAGAACTAGACTGGCAAATTGGCAGTCCCAGCTAGTGTCATTCAGAAACATTTTGCTTGTCTGCCAAATGAAATTTAAACACATGGCAATCAAGTAGTTAAGTGTTTCATTACCTGCACAAACAGATTGTCTAAGATGTGCACACACAAACCAAAAGTTACAAAGTGTAGAGTAGTCTCTCTTAAATCATTTCTCATTTCGCTACAGAAGAATACAGTATGATAGTGTTGTACTTGAACTCATCAGAGACACGTAAGCTGGTATGTTCTCGAGACACAGGGAAACGTGTTCAGAAATGAGGAAGTTGTTGTGATTTACCTCTGGAGTCAAGTACATTTATGCATTACTCAGTCATAGTTATGATATGATCCGTCCTCGTACTGATTCTAATAACACCGTGACCGTCATGATCACGGCACATCTTGCAATAACAGACACATGATAATGCAATTCTGTTTTACTTATTCATTTGATGTTTTTGCATGTGGCTAATTATAAATGTCTTGCATGCAATCGTCATTAATTGGTAAAACAAATTCATTTTTTATCATTTATTTATTCAGATTCTAAGGTATGACCCTCCATTTTGTCCTACATACTATTTGTTGTACAGTTTAAAACAACTTTGGAATGCAGTTATCCCAATGCTGATATGTCAGAGACCAGTTCCAAAGTTGATGTCAGTTGAAAATCTTAATTCCTGAACTTTAGGGATGGGGGGTAAATGACCCTGCAAGTTTTCCATGCAACAAAATCAACTTTCCTGATTTCTCAGTGTTTCATATAGTAACTAAACTAAACCGATCTTATTTTCATTCATGTGCTGTTGTAGTTGTCACAAATACATCCAGTTTTCCACAAGATCTACAGTCTCCAGCAATAGTGGGAAGTCCATCTCGAGCAGCGTGTCATATAGAATGGCAGATTTGATCTATAAAAACCCTACGAATGGTTTTCAACACATAGTCATGGGCGGATACAGAGGGTGTGTGTGCACCCCCGTTTTTATTTCGAAAAAAATCTTTATTTCTGTATAAATTACCACCAAAGACAATAAATAGATCTTAATTGTTGCCCCCCCCCCTTTTAAAAAAAGCTGTATCCGCCCATGCATAGTAAATCAACTTCAGTCAATAAACGTTCGTAATGCTGGGGAAAACACAAGAATGATTGACAAAAGAGGACACAAAACTCCGGACTTCAACATTTCCTAAGTTTAGTTTTTTGTAGGGGTTGGGGGTGTGCCTATAAATGTTTAGCTGCCCTCCATGTCAGAATGACGAGATCTCACGGGATTGGAACAGCTGTTGTCTATCGATTTTGAATTTGTTTGAATTCTTTTACAAAGTCATATTAAAACATGTTGGTAAGATAAATTTGTTGTAGCAGGATGTCTCGGGGTACATGGGGTTTTCTGCGTCCCTCGTTAGGTTTCATACCGCTCGCCCCCTGCTCATGGTACTTCATGTACCCCTCGTGACCCTGCTACAACTTACAAAGGAATTAAGTTTTGGAACCGACATGGAACCTTAGAGCTGGTCCCTATTTTGATGGAATAGTCCGAAACATTGGATATACAACAGTTTTGCTGTCTACTTCTTCATATACATATATACAGAGGGTAATATAGTACAATAACAACCATTATGTCAATTATATTGTCAATCATCATGTCAATCGCAATGGCAACTATTAGGCCAATTACAATGCCAATCATTATGTCAATCACAATGGCAACCATTATGTCAATCGCAATGCCAATCATTATGTCAATCACAATTGTGGCACACATAAATAATAAATGCACTTATGACAAACGGAGATAAACCTCTATTTTTATTGTTAGTTGTACAGATTTATTACAAGCCAATTAGCATTTTGGGTGAATAGAAAATAAAGGGAAAAAAAATCACCTAGTGCAGCTCAGCCCTTGCTTGTGTTAGTTATTTGTGGATGTGGACATTGACGGTCCTCAGTAGATCCTTCAGTTGAAACTGGCACGTTTATAACAAGACCAAAATGACCTGGAACTGTCCCCCGTCTCCCCCGTCTTCTCGTCTCCTCCCTCAAGTACCCTCATCTCTCACACCTCTTCTCATACTGTCTTTGGTTGAGTCCCGTCCGGGATACCAACCCACACTGCCCGAGTGAGGCACCTAATCGCCAGCACACAAAGTCAGCGATCTAACCCACACTGCGCGAGTGAAGCAACTTATTGCCAGCACACATAGTCACTGATCTAAGCCACACTGCCAGAGTGAGGCACCTAATCACCAGCACACATAGTCACTGATCTAAGCCACACTGCCAGAGTGAGGCACCTAATCGCCAGCACACAAAGTCAGCGATCTAACCCACACTGCGCGAGTGAAGCAACTTATTGCCAGCACACATAGTCACTGATCTAAGCCACACTGCCAGAGTGAGGCACCTAATCACCAGCACACATAGTCACTGATCTAAGCCACACTGCCCGAGTGAGGCACCTAATCGCCAGCACACAAAGTCAGCGATCTAACCCACACTGCGCGAGTGAAGCAACTTATTGCCAGCACACATAGTCACTGATCTAAGCCACACTGCCAGAGTGAGGCACCTAATCACCAGCACACATAGTCACTGATCTAAGCCACACTGCCCGAGTGAGGCACCTAATCGCCAGCACACAAAGTCAGCGATCTAACCCACACTGCGCGAGTGAAGCAACTTATTGCCAGCACACATAGTCACTGATCTAAGCCACACTGCCAGAGTGAGGCACCTAATCGCCAGCACACATAGTCACTGATCTAAGCCACACTGCCAGAGTGAGGCACCTAATCGCCAGCACAAATAGTCACTGATCTAAGCCACACTGCCCGAGTGAAGCAACTTATTGCCAGCACACACAGTCACTGATCTAAGCCACACTGCCAGAGTGAGGCACCTAATAGCCAGCACACATAGTCACTGATCTAACCCACACTGCCCGAGTGAAGCAACTTATTGCCAGCACACATAGTCACTGATCTAAGCCACACTGCCAGAGTGAGGCACCTAATCGCCAGCACAAATAGTCACTGATCTAAGCCACACTGCCCGAGTGAAGCAACTTATTGCCAGCACACATAGTCACTGATCTAAGCCACACTGCCAGAGTGAGGCACCTAATCGCCAGCACACATAGTCACTGATCTAACCCACACTGCCAGAGTGAGGCACCTAATCGCCAGCACACACGGTCACTGATCTAAGCCACACTGCCCGAGTGAAGCAACTTATTGCCAGCACACACAGTCACTGATCTAAGCCACACTGCCAGAGTGAGGCACCTAATAGCCAGCACACATAGTCACTGATCTAACACACACACTGCGCGAGTGAGGCACCTAGTCGCCAGCACACAAAGTCACGGATCTAACTCACACTGCCAGAGTGAGGCACCTAATCGCCAGCACACATAGTCACTGATCTAACCCACACTGCCAGAGTGAGGCATCTAATCGCCAGCACACACGGTCACTGATCTAACCCACACTGCCCGAGTGAAGCAACTTATTGCCAGCACACACAGTCACTGATCTAAGCCACACTGCCAGAGTGAGGCACCTAATCGCCAGCACACATAGTCACTGATCTAACACACACACTGCGCGAGTGAGGCACCTAATCGCCAGCACACAAAGTCACGGATCTAACCCACACTGCCCGAGTCAGGCACCTAATCGCCAGCACACGCCAGTATGCAATCTAGACTACCAGTTGTCAGACATTCATTTTTGTGAAAGCCTCGATGGCTGAGTGGGTAGATCGTTGACTTTGTGTGCTGGCAATTGGGTGAATCCCAGACGGGACTCAACCCCAAAAAGTACGAGAATCTGTACTTTACAAAAGAAAGTGTTATCCCAGATAAAACATTTGTTAAACATAGCTGGTTTTGCACGACTACAGTTCAACTTGCCACAACTGCCAAATGTCCGAGCTTGTACTTGCTTTGTGGAATGGAGTATTGGGTTGTGTCTGTGGAGTAATTCATTTCTATGTTGACAAAATTGAGTTCAACTTTGTTTTTTTAGTCTGCACTGACACTAGTGCCTTTATCATGTTAAGAAGTATAAATGTTTACAGTGCTGGGATATGTGACGTGGAAAGGGATGTACTGCAATTACTGTTTCCAAGATTATGCAAAGTGATAACTGATGCAAGTATGGGTGAAAGGAAATTCTATTGTCATTAAATTCATTTTGCTTTGTTTCGATCTTGAATTATTAATTCATTCAGGGACAACTCACTCACTCACTCACTCACAGCCAGTAATCAAGTCTGGACCAGACACACCACTGGTTGATTCTATGATTTATTCACAATGTACAACTTTGTGTCCAAAATACACCTCAACTTTGCAAAAGACTAAAATAATTATATTTCTTTACAATTTAAAAAAATTATCACCAGAATCTTGTGATTTTTTAATTCCAATTTGGGAATTTTACTAACATTTGCTCTGGACTTTAGGCAGAATACTGGCCTCTGAAAACACACCTAGATAAGCCTAGGGCGACACTTTTTTTATTTCTTGGTTTACGGATTTCAAACTCATTTCAAAAGTGAGGCAGGCCAATTAAAAAAAAAAAAAAAAAAAAGCCTCTCACATTTTTTTTACCTGAATTTTGTCCTAAAAAGTTAGGTAGGTATGAAAAAAATATCCTGTCGTAATAAAAGTAAAATAACTCAATTTTTGCAAGAACATTTTATTATATCCCTTGCACTCAGCTTGTGCAGGGATGACAACATAACAATATTCATGTCATGAGTGGAAATGCATGAAAAACGCTGCTATTTTGGCTGCAAATGCATGGGCAACGTTTAACTCTTTCAACACCAGCCAACCAGAAGATTACTGCTGTGACACCAAGTTCCCAGGGACTGTTGTGTGATAAATGAAACCAACATTTATCAATGAATTATCTGCTGAAATTAACATCTTTGCTACTACATGTTTGGCCATACACTATTTGAAAGGTCTAATTAATCCTATTGTTTATAAATATGAAAGTTATGTGTATTTCATTATTTAAATAATTCATGAACAACTAAATAAAGTTCGTTTTAAATAAATAATAATGTAAGCTAAAACATTCATAACGTATGAATAACACATACGTCCTGCCATGTCAGTATACATTAAAAAAACTTATATTGTTTCCCCGACAAAATCTGCTACAAGGTTCGTGATTAGTCAAATTTAAGCACGTGACCTAAGGCAGCTAATCAAATTACAGCAAAGATAATTTTCAGACTTTGGCGAAAGGTTTGTGTTAAATCATGTTATTCTGAACGTTTTACCATGAAATCGCGATCTATATTAAAAATATGGAACTTTATGGATGCATAGAGCTAGGTTACGAGCTGTGACAAAGATTTCTTATGCATATATTTTGGCATTAAGACATCGTGTCCGAGCCGAGAAATCCAGGCGACGAAAGCCGAGATGTCATTTGACTTACGATATGCGATCGCACGAAAAGTTGGAAATAATAACTAAGATGTCAGTTTGGCAACTTTTATAGATACATTTTTGATGATTTTATTACTTTGTAAATAAAGACTTTTCAGCCCGTGAGGACCAGTTGTCGAGGTGTGTCCGAGATTTTTTTATTTTATTTTTTATTTTCAATATAACATTGCGGGAAATAGTGTCAAGTGAATATATTTTTAATCTATAGATAAAAAATGATAAAATCAAATGGAATAGGTATTTCAGACATTGTGAAATGTGATAGATTTAATAAATGAATGATATGACAAGTAGGTTAATATAATTATAAACTATTTTGACGTGGCTTGGACGGTTTACCGTGCGGTGTGACTTGTGGCTTTGAACGGCCAACAGTGTTGAAATAGTTAAACTGGTCACCACTGCGCTTTGCGTTGACAAGCTTTGATGGTATAAAGAAGGATCCCAGCAAGAAATATCAGAGTGACTTCCCTTTGCTTTAAGCTCGACGAGGAAAAGAAATCTTTTTTTGTTTGAACTTTTTGTCGAAAAGATCGGCGGTAATAAAAAAAAGGGTAATTTTCATTTTTATTTTTTTTTAACATTTGGACTTTGAAAGAGCGGCGCATCCGTAAACCAACAAATAAAAAAAATGTCGCCTAGGGGTCCACGCTGTCCAAATATGTTTTGTTTGTTGTTTAACACCCGAGCAATTTTCCAGCAATATGACAGATTGTAAATATTAATGTCTGAACCAGACAATCCAGTGATTGAGATTGTGAGCAACAACCCTTGCCATCAGCATACGGTGACACGCCGACACCAAGCCTGCTCTAAAGTCACCTTCTTTAACCAGCATAGGTTGCTGGGACGTTACCTGGAGTCCCAACGGATCCAAGTCAATGATCCACATGAACCAAGTAGAAGAATCAACAGAACAATCGTGGAAGGAGAACTTTTATTACATAAAATAATCTCCGACTTGCTCAAACACATAGAATATACTCGCATTCAAACATAACAATAAATAGTATTTGTTGCATTAGCCTTGGAAGATGTTTCTTTCTATGCAAGTGAAAGACGAGCCCAAGATGTTTCATGTTTATTGCCGCACCCAGCAATATTCCATCTGTATGACTGCAGTCTGTAAATAATTGAGTCTGGACCAGACAATTCAGTGATTGACATCATAAGCATCGATCCACGGAATTTGGATATGATGACATACTTCAAACAAGTCAGCGAGTCTGACCAACCAATCCCTTTCGTCGCCTCTTAGGTTGCTGAAGACCAATTCTAACCAAGAAGGTTGTCTTAGGGATCATATCCCACTAAGATCAAACGCTATCACTTTTAGCTATAATAATGATAACACTATTATTCAGGGGATTATCATTCGCTCTCCTTAGCACAATTAATGGCAGATGTTTGGGTTATGCAAATGATAAATAGGTCTATCCTGCAAAATATCAAAACTATAATTCACTGAAAATGATGCTTAAATACAAATTCTAGCAGGTAAACAATGTCTTGGCAAATTGAACAAGAGTGACTGCTCAACATCAGGTCTACAATGTCCTAGAAGACTTTTAAAGAAGCACTATCTTAGTCTGGCAATCAAACATTGGTATGCCTGGAGCATGGATTATGAGAAGCTAAGGGTGAAAGTTATCTTTTCAAAGTCATTTGTAAACACTGCCCCAGTCCTGACTGCTGTCACATACAAAAGCCTCACCGATCAGGGAAATCAGGGTGCTTATCCTTGCTGCAAGGGAGGATATAAACACAGATATATCATACCGGGTCATTTAAAGGGCATTTCTCTCTGCGCCCACCAGCATTAAGGAATCAACCCGATACCACAGACGCACCCGCTTTATCCTTGCACCATTATTAATGTTGGGAATTATCTACATGTCCAAACAACACCATTGACTTTTTTTGGACATTTAACAGTTAATTAGCAATGGACAACTGGAAGCCAGGGCCTCGTTCCACAAAGTGATCTTAGCACTACGACCATCGTAAGTCAGTGTTAAAGTATGAGAGTTACGATCACCTTAACACTAAGATGGCTTTGAGGAACGGGGCCCAGGGCTTCCGAGTATCACTGATTGGTAATAGGCAAACTGGAGGCAGAATGTAAGTAAGACTGATAGGTAATAGCATTGGAAATGGCAATGGACAAGTGGAAGCCAGCTGGATAATTAGCACAGATAATTAGCTAACCTGAACTCAACTCTAGTACACTCACTCACGGTTGAGTGAGTGAGTTGGGTTCCAGTTATATCGCGGCATGTCAGCTTAATGTGGGAGGAAAGTCCGAAGTGATGCAGGTCTCAGACGTTAACCACTTCGGTGAAACCCATGAGCATGGGTATGGTGCTGACAAACCAAGAAACATAATCGGGGCGAACCAGGATTTGAACCCACAATCATTGGATTCTGGCATGCCCAAGGGACCCAACTTAGCCCCCCCAACTCACTAAGGCTGGAAACTGCAGCATAAGAAATGAGCACAGACAATAATCAAAGCAATAAGTCCCAAACACTGGGTAGATATCACCTATCAGCGCTAATTAACGGTTAACTGTTGGCTTCCCCTGTTAAGTTTCCACCCTTGTTTTCTTATTACTTTCGTTGTTATTACAGGTACATATATATGCTCTCTGCTTCATAGCATTATTTACTTGATGAAGGAGTAAGCATATACTCCGAAACGATGTGTTCCTCATAACAAAGAAATTGACATCCATAAATTCTCTTCCTAAAACTGAAATAATTTTAAAGGCTTGTCAACATTTCCAATCTTTTTAAATAACATTTGCATGTGGCGGTACAACTTGAAGGCTGTGGACATATTCATCATGGTCAATATACAACAGAATTAAACAACACACACATACATTCATCACACAACGGCCAAGGTGTCTGACACCATCTAATTTCTTTGGTCAGTATCACAAATATTTCTTCTCACACCCATAAGCACTTTCCTTCCTTATTTGGCCAACAGACATTCATTCTATCACATGTTAACACTTCGGCTACACGAAATGCGCAGTAAACAAGTGTGCACGTAAAGGAAAGTAACTGCATGTGAATCGGATCGCATTGTTATTAAGTATTTTGGAATTTATTTTACAATGGAAATAAACAAGAACCAAGACCATTTGTTTTTAAGCCGAATTGAAGCCAATAGCTTGCCAAATGCCCCACCCCCAATCAACATGATAATGTAATGGTAGCCAATATCTCTCAAATTATAACCCACATTCCAGGAGATATCATACCCACAGAGCAGCCAGTAGCTCTGTTAAATGACACCCCACATTCCTGTCTATCAACATGATACTGTAACGGTAGCCAATATCTCTCAAATTATAACACACATTCCAGGAGATATCATTCCAACATAGCAGCCAGTAGCTCTGTTAAATGACACCCCACATTCCTGTCAATACTATACCTTAAAAGCAGCCTACAGCATCCTAATAAATGCCCCCTTCTGACTTGGGTTATCCCCAGGGAGCTCATCATGTTAGCTACGGTACAAGGTTGGTCATATATTCAGACATTCAACAGACATTCATATGTGAATATTCATTCAACCATTGATCTGAAACACTCATCCTTGTTCCAATAAACAGCAATGCTGGACTTGAGACATGATGCAAGCAGCCATTTCTTGGAATACAGGCAGTTCCGGTTACATCGGTTTTGTTCCCAGAGACAAATCATAGGTTGGGAGTTACGTCCCTTTGTAAAAAATCCATTCAACAGTCAGCCCTGCTTTAAAGTCTATGATTATTCTTCCAGTTCAATGCGGAGGAAATATGGCAGTGAGCCCAAGACACTCGGGAACATCGAGCACATAGATTTCAGGTAGTTTTTCAGTCACGTAGCAGACAGTCCCTCAATGTCTGTCACCTCAACCCTCAACACAAACAATCACAATTTCATGGTACTTTCCACTTTATATATAAAAAGAAAAGAAATGGGCCCCATCACACAATGTCGAGTTCAGGAAGGCTCTCTTCCCCCGAAGAAACCTCGATGTCCCCGGAATCCATCTGCCCAATGTCCGTGAGTAAGACCCTCACCTCGCTCTCCATCTTGATGTCTCTGTATCCTCCACACTTGGACACAACCAGGGCACTGTTGTTCTGATTCATCTCCTCCCCTCCGTGCCCAGCCTCCAGACTGGACTTGTCCCGCTCCACAAGATGGGTACCATCACAATCTCCATTGTTCAATGTCAAACCTCCGTTATGTTTTGATCTCAATTCCTCACTCTTCACCCTCACGAGTGTGTCCCCACCACCTTCCGTGTCCACCATGTTGGGTTTGCCAGTATTTTCCACACAAGGAACAACACCATCACTTGGAAAACCTGTACGTGATACCTCTCGAGGTCTGGAGTCACTGTCCACACAGGTGTCTGTTTCCATGGGAACAGACAAGTCGTCTGGTTTGTGAGCAGGATCTGCTCCAGGGACATCTGTGTCCTCCTCCTCTGAGTCCTGATCCGAGGACCCGGTCTCCAGTCTCTGGACTTGCATCTTCTGCGGAGACTTCTGCTTGGTCCATGCGAACAGGCTTCTCTGTAATCAGAAATAAATGGATTTATCATCCCCAACTGGCAACCATGGGAGACACCACTTGGGTGAGATCAAGCAGTATCTCCATGAAGAGCTTGTACTCATGTGGACTAACTCTGGTCCCGTAGTGCCAGCACACTGAAATACTACTTAGCCACAGTCCTTGTTTCATCCCCTTGTTGCCAAGTGCCAGGCAGGGTAACAACAAACGTAGACACAAATTATGGATAACTTCTTCTTTATTTTACTGTAATGCTGATGTTTGTATAGATCCTTATAACATTGTCTATACCAAAATTTCGCCATTACAGTTAAACAGAGAAGTTGTTATCCATTAATTGTGTCTACTTTGTCATCCGTCAACTTCTAAGAAATGCCTATCAAACAATTCAAGGGTAACAAGTATGATCTCTTAACGTCTTTGGGTTTGACGTGGCCGGGGATCAAACCATAGACCTTCGTCTAGACCACAGATGCAGTTGGTGCACAAAGACACGCAATCAACCAAGTCACACTTCATAACAACCAATCCTAACCTGATCTTACTGCAAACATAAGATATTCGTGGGAGGTGCTAACTGCTGACATTTGCACGCTTAAAGCCATGTTTAGTGAATGAATGTCCCTGTAATGTTGTTATCAGACCTGTTGTCATGGTTACAATAAAAACAATGGTATCCAGCCTGTATCATTTATGGGGAATTTAGGACATTGCATGTTTATTTGGATTTCAAGGTCACACTCAGCAATGTTCCAGCTACATGACTGGGAACATTAAACAAGAAAGAAGTGAGCAAAGCTCACATACCCCCGTTATCCCCGCTGGTCAACAACAAATAGTAAATAGTTTGTTAATTAATGAAATATTACATATTTCTAACTGATTTTAACTTTAATGTTTTAAAAACTAAGATTGAGTTCCAGTGACAATTGACCCCCCCCCCCCCCCCCCCCCCCACAACCCTCCCCCCATAATCTCCCATGTTACCAGTGTTCACTACAAGGAAGTAAATCACCATGAACACCTTTGAATAAAAATTTGATTGAGGAGTTACATAAGAAGAATTATCAAAAGGACCAAAAATTGTTGATATAAAAACACATAAAAAATGGAACAATATCATGTAAGAAAATCAATAAATTAATAATTTTCATCTAGCCTTAACAGATATGGTAAAGATCGAATTAATAAATTCAAACTAACACCAAGCACAGATACTTATGATGATCTACATGTGTGTAAACAATTTTGGAAAATATATTAGCTATACAAAACCAGTCATCAAAATTTCTAAATTCCATCATGTTTCCATGAAAACAATCATAGGGGTTAATGTAGCAAGTTTGGAAACGGCAAACATAAAAAAAATTCAGAATCTTCAAACTAGCAAAAGGCACAAGTTCTCATTGTGGTAAATGTGTGTAGCACGTTTGATGAAGCTAGGGTGCATAGTTAAAAAGATATAGGCCGTACAAAACACCCACCCTAAAAGTTTAAGTTTCTTAATGTTTCCATTGAAACGGCAAAAATTAAAAAGTCCAGAATCTTCAAACTAGCAAAAGGCACAAGTACTCATTGTGGTTAATGTGTGTACTTCATAAACAAACAAACCAGTGGTTGATATTGTGAGCAACAATGCATGACAGCAGAGTCCAATGACACCCAATCAGCCACGTTACTGAGCCTGAGGGAGTGAGTGGGCGAGGGAGTATGGTTTTATGCAAATGCAGCAATATTCCAGCAATATCACAGCAGGTGACACCAGAAATGGGCTTCACGCATTGTAGCTATGTTGTGAATCCAACCCGGGTCTCCGGCATGACGAGCGAAGACTTTAACCACAAGGCCAACACCACCATCCCTTACTGAGCCTGAACACCTGGGCCCACTTGCACAAAGCGATCTTAGCGCTACAACTATTGTAAGCCTATGTTAAAGTATGGGAGTTACGATCATCTTAGCACTAAGATCGCTTTGTGCAAGTGGGCCCTGATCTATTTATTGACAAGAGACCCGTGAAGACCCTAAAAGGCAACTATGCTTGTCATAAGAGGCAACTGACGGCACCGGGTGGTCAGGCTCGTTAACTTGGTTGAAGCATGTCATCGTATCCCAATTGCGTAGATCAATGCTCATGATGTCAATCACTGGATTGTCTGGACTCGACTCGATTATTTATAAACTGATGTCATATAGCAGGAATATTTCAGAGTGCGGCGTTAAACAACAAACAAACACAATTGACAAGAACATCCAGTTGCCGGGCACCTCACAACACTGACCTGTTTGCTGGAGGTGGCTTGCAGCGTGACTGTCCACTTGCTGGAGATCCTCACCATCAGATCCTTCACCTGACACAAACACAGTGGGGTGAGTGAGTGAGTTGGGTTTAACACTGCCTTGAAATGTACTTGAGTTATATCAGGTCATGTCAGGGCAAGACAGTATAAGACGGAATACTAACAATGAACCTAATTTTCATGTACTCTCAGACCAAATATGATGTTATGTCCTCCCTCATGGTTGTCATGGATATGATAATACATACTCAGCAGCCACGTATTCTTACATAATACTGTAGTTCATTTGTCACACAGGTGTTCCTTAACTTCTTTTGAGTAACATATAACCATCTTGTTATTCAATTTGACAGTTGAGAGAGTGAGTATGGCTTTACACGGTTTCAAGCAATATTTCAGCAGCATCCCATCTGGGGACACCAAAAATGGGCTTCACATCTTGGGAATCAAACCCAGGCCTTCAGTGTTTCAGGGAACGCTTTACCCTCTGGCCTACTTCCACTGTTCTCAACTGACAGGTGAGGATATATTAATGTACAGATAACTGAAATCCTGGCAGGTAAAAAGCTTAATGTTGTCCGTTAGTGGCAGAAGCTGGTCCAAGTGTCGTGTGACTCACCCGGGTGTGGTCCAGTCGGCGGACATTGTCTCGAACATCACTGGTCAGTGTCCGGAGCTGTTCCATCAGGAGCTGAAGGTCATCCTGCAAGGTCAACATCATGGGTGTATAATTAACGTTTTACATTAATGAGCAAGTAATGCAGTTATTAATGAGCACATCACTGAGTTGGCCAAACACCACTTTGAACAGTAATGCAGTTATTAATGAGCAAGTCACTGAGTTGTTCAGTTAAATTTACAAAGGGCTTGCTGAAATATAAAGTAGATGGCGCCTCTGGCTAGTCAAAATTTTACTACTTCTCCGTGATGTTCAATTTTTTTAATTATCATCTCAGTAGAATGACAACAACTTCTTTATTTGCTCATAAATAAAGAAGGAAATGGGGCAAATTGAAATCAGAGTGCAGGAAAAAAGGTTTTAGGGTGAGAAGTTATAAAATTTTCAGATCCCTGCTAGGTGGCTACGTAACCTCAGATTCGGCTACTTCGCGACCTCCACTATTTAGCTGTAGGCCAGTTAGTTTGGAGAAGGGATTGTAACTTTTAAAGGGAGCAAGCCCTGCTGGCTTCATACAAAATTGTTGTTAAATCTACCCCTGCTGTGGTCACTGACCTTCTCCTCGGAGTTGAGGGGTTCGCTGCCAACCGCAATGTCCAGCAGGGCCACACCACTGGCCAGGGCGTACAGGTCATCTGTCGCCAGCTCCCTCAGGGCGGGGAACAACACCGTCAGCTGGCCCAACTGGGAGGAGAAACAGGAGAAACAAGCTTACAGCTTATATGAGGAGAAATATGTTTCAATGAGGAAAAACATACGTAATGAATCGGTGGATTGCCATTTTGTACTTCTCGATACAAGTATCGATCACAGTCGCACACTAAGTAAAAAATATTGACTCTGACCTTAAATGTTAGCTTTAATAACTGTTCGACTAAACACTTATCAGTTGTGCAAGTTAATGGTCAAAACATACATATTTTCATTTATTGTGCCATACTTGACACTGCCAACTGTAAATCAGCAGTGGGCCAGATATTTGGCCATTCTCTCTATGAAAAAGATGGCTTAGGCAGCACAGATAAGAGCACATGCAAGTATCGTGATAATATAGGATCGTGAGTAAGGTATCGTGATACGTATTGGATCGACCTGTTGGTGTATCGTCCCAGCACTAACATTGATATGAGTTACATCTACAAGGAACCCCAAGACATGAGGAGAATCAACTACATGAGGAGAAAAGCTCTCATGAGAATTAGCTTACATTAAGACATACACATGAGGAGAAAAAAGCTTTCATGGGGAGAAAAATGTTGACATGTTTATATCCTCTGGACCAAAATCATAATCATAGCTGATGGCATGATCAAAAACTTTCAAGCCAACTTAGGACTAATTGACTGAAGCGTTATAAAATCATCAGGATACACGATATTGAAGAATAAATGTCAGCTGGAGAAGAACAGTAATACCAACAAATTCTTTTTGCAAATTATGAGGCTATACCAGTTGCATGTTAAATGCAGTCGAAGATTGTGAGTCCAGTGACAGCTGGTTGTTGATCGCATATGTTTATAAACTGATACAAGAACCAGTCAGGTTGGAGGTACTGCCACACAAAAACAAACTTGACCAAATCATGAATAATTAACTTCCGGTCCTCTTTCCTTCCTCAAACAGTGTACTGGTATTATCAGAAATGGTATAGCTTACCTTGAACGCAGCAAGCTGTTGGTGGGAGACAGCGCCCCCTGGCTGCAGCATCTTGACCAGGAGGAGGTAAGCCAGTCTCCGCTGTATGCTGCTGCCCCGCTTGCCGTGGGGGAAGAGTTGTGTCAGGTAGACGTGGTTGTGGTGGTGGGCGGTGATGCAGGACAGCTTGGAACACAGCATCGGCATCTGCAGCACAACAACAGCAACGTCACAGGTGAGCTACACAGGTGAAACCACCCGATCCCGTTAGTCTCCTCTTATGACAAGCATAGTCGCCTTTTATGACAAGCATGGGTTGCTGAAGACCGATTCTACCCTGCATCTTCACAGATCCATTACACCATGAGAGAAGGGTCATGACGTTTAGCTTGCCACCTACCTCGGTGTCCCAGTCTGGCTGTGTGTAGCAGGGCAGGATGGAGCTGACCACGACACTGAACTCGTACAGGAGAGTGTTGCTGAAACAGTCGGGAGTGAATGTTGTTTTACGCAGCAGTCTGCAATATCCCAGCTTAGTCACAACTTATGGACAACAACTTCTTGAATGTACTATCAATGTACAATGTACTATCATAATGATCAGTATAGATCCTTATACAGTAGTAAAGCAAGACTGAAACGAAACATCACAATAATAGTATCATTGAGAAGATGTTATCAATACATTTTGTCATCCATCAACTTAGAAGAAATGCCTATCAAACAATATCACAGCTATATCTCAGTGGCCTGAAAAGAATTGTGCTAGCAGAACCAGTGGCAGCACAATCAGCCAGGGCCCTGTTCCTCGAAGTAATCTTAGCGCTACAATGATCGTAAGCCTATGTTAAAGTATGGGACTTACGATCACCATTCAAAACATGACTTACTATAAGGTCTAGAAGACTACTTTCTGGGTATTTTAGAACTTATTGTGCTTGTAAGAAATGTGCCACCCTGATATTTTGCTCTGCATTCGTATTCAATTGCTTTCAAATAGATTTTAGATTTTTTTAAACCCATGTTGGTTAGAGCTTAGAGGAAGGAGACAGTCGCACGGAAACCATCTGTTTCTTGTGTCATGAAACTGAGAATATCCAAGGTACTTCAGCATTGTCTTGTCCATGTCACAATACATCAAATGTCTGGATGCAGGGATTAACTGTCACGATCTGGACAGAACAATTCAGCCAACCAGACCTTATTTCTTATCAAATATCAAATTCAACCTATTTTTGACATTCTTCAGTCAAAATCAGTAACATTCGGGGCATGTTTGACTCCCTTGTCGTACAGCTGATAGTGTCGTCTGCTACATCTGTGACGGCTGGTTTAGAGCAAGGCACAGTTTTGGTGGGAAATGTTATCAATAACAATATTCAGCCTCATCGAGTAGGCTGCAAGCCTTTTGTCTGTCTTCCATACACTGTAAGCACTGTTCAGAATAGCATGAAAGTGAAGGGATCCTTGTTTTAACTTCAAAGTCCAAAGGTAAAGATTTCGGGGTCAAATGATTCAAAGACCTCAAGGTCCTTGAACACCTGGATTTCCTGAGTCTGTGAATAGAGCTTTGGGTGATCACAGGAAGCCACATCCTCCCATAATGCAGCAGTGCTGAAATGCTGAAGTACTCACTTGATGAACTCCTTGTCCAGAGCCGCCTTGGCAACCATCACCAGGAGGAGGTTCAGCTGTGCTGCCGTGTACTGGGGCCTACAACACGTGAGTGAGTGAGTGAGTGAGTGGGTGAGGATGGGTGGGTTTTTTGGGTGAGTGAGTGAATGAGTGAGTGGGGTTGGGTGTGAGTAAATGAGTGAGTGAGAGAGCACTTCTATTAAATCAAAGCACTTCAGTTTTATGTGGGAGGAAAGCTGATAAAAGGTGCTTATCACCAGATCTCCAAATTTACAGGCGATATTTATCGTCACACAAGCAACTATTTGCGGTGAATGTGAATGATTATGGTGTGTTCACGAACCAGCTGGCAATCCCTGGTTATCTTCAGATTACATATACAACTACATGCCTCCCTGACAACCATTCCCTTGTCTCCCTCAACATAGATAATGATCAACACATGTGCTGATTGTGTCCAACTATCTGGTCACAGTTACCTCCCCTGACAACCATTCCCTTGTCTCCCTCAGCATAGATAATGATCAAAACATGTGCCGATTGTGTCCAACTATCTGGTCACAGTTACCTCCCCTGCAGCGCGAAAGCCAGGGTCTGCATCACCTCGCGCAGGTTCTCGGAGTACGACCGCAGCGGAACGTTGTTGTTGTTGGGGGCCAGGTTACTGTCATCCTCCGGGGTCACACAAGTTCTGGGGTGAAAGTGAGATTTAATGCAGTCAGTAGTGAGTCGGTGAGTTCTGATTTATGCTGTTTTAAAATAAATTTCACTTCCATCATGTGTGATGTGATCACTTAAACTCAAGAGCATGGAGATGGAGCTGAACATGAGGCCATCAAACCTAGAAACAAGATCACAGTGAACATGGGATTTGAACCCATGGTCAACAAAATGTTTTCAAATCTAAAATGTTAACAGACAGTGGAGATGGACAAATTCTCCATGAATAAAACTAACATTTTCATCGCTTAAACAACCCAACAGATTCCTTACCTGATTTCCTCCTGTGATAACACGTCCTGATGCTGCAGCAAGTCCGCGGAACAAGCACCTGTCATAGAAGTCCATGACAGGTCATATTAAGGGTCTGAATTAGTGTTAGAAATTACACAGTCCTATTGCTATCACAGTTGAATTTTGGCAACCAAGACGCCTTTTCAATATCTAACATTAGCTTAAATTCCAGAGCCTCGTTCCACAAAGCGACTTACACTACGACTATCTTAAGTCTATGTCAAAGTATAGGAGTTATGATCATATTAGCACTACGATCGCTTTGTGGAATGGGGCCCAGTGTTCTCTTACAATAGCACCGCAACTCCCGACATTAACATAGAACTACAATTGTCGAAGCACTGAGGTCGCTTCAGTTCATGCATGTTGTTTTTGGTCCCACCTTCACACTGATAATACTAAAGAGCAGTGTGTCGAGAGTGGGAGGTGGAAGAGGGGAAGTTGGTTTCTTATAATGAACATTTAATCAACTACAAAACCTTTAATAGATATATTCTTTTCATGAATTACTCTATGCTAAACCAACACAACGTTAAACCCCATTTCACCCAGTTCTAATACTTCCATGCTGAATGAGGTGCTAACATTCTGTAAAATGGGGTAGAGCTAGCCTGAGTATTGATGAATTCTCACCAAAATTAACAAAGACTTTGAGAACATCGAGTGCCGCTGGTGCCCAGGTGGGCGTGGCGTCCTCCAGACTGAGTTGAGTGTGGATGATGTCGAAGACGAGTTTCTTGCAACCCTGGATCACTTGGCTGTTGGTGTGTACTGACACTGGAACATACAGGACTACAGTCAGACCCTGACGCTGTTGAGTGGGTGAGTGAGTGAGTGAGTATGGTTTTACGCCGCTTTTAGCAATATTCCAGCAATATCACGGCGGGGGACACCAGAAATGGGCTTCACACATTGTACCCATGTCGGGAATCGAACCCGAGTCTTTGGCGTGACGAGTGAACGCTTTAACCACTTGGCTACCCGACCACCCCTAATGCTCTGGAAGATACAGCTCCTCGTGAAACTATCCAGACGACAACATTTTCAGTTTAACAATGCCCTGGTATGTGGTAATATCCCTCTGATTGTACAGAACTTTCTCCAAATAGATCTTCTTAATATACTTGGTTTATAAACAAACAAACAATTTTTACTGTGATTGAAATGAGAAATAGTAAAATAATCATTTTATTCAAATGGGATTTTTAAATATAGGTGAAAAGAGCAAAAAAATGGAGTTCTGAATTCTTGTTACATGAGATGCTATTTCTAGTTCCTGAACAGGGTTGGTGCAGATTATAAATTACTCCTCAACAAATTCAAGGCTTGCACAAAGCCTTCCAGTCCAAAGTACGAGTTCCTGGTTTGAAAATTGGTGACTGTACGGGTGAGCAAATCTCTTGTGCCCGAAATCTAGGTGTTATCATTGACTCAACACTCAGTCTGGATAACTATGTAAGCAGTATGTGCAAGACAGCTTTCTTTCACATCAGGAACATCAGACAGATAGCAAGATATGAAGGGCATTCAATAAGTTTTGCAACTTCAATATAAGACCAAGTCGCAGAATAACTTTTGCACATTTTTCAATACAATCTCCATTCACCTCAATGCACTTATTCCATTTGTCCTTCATGCTTTTAATACCACTTTTATAGAAATCCGCAGATTGGCCCTCTAACCACTCCTCTGTGGCAGCCTTTATATTCCTGTCATCCTGGAAGCGTCTTCCACGCTGGGCAGATTTCATTTGCCGGAACAGGAAATAGTCACTGGGGGCTAAGTCTGGGCTGTAGGGAGGGTGATTTAACTAATCTTAACATCAAGACTTGACTATTGTAATAGTCTTCTGTATGGTATCCAGCAACATTATCTGGATAGACTACAGCGTGCTGCCAGACTCATCACACGGAAATCAATGCAGGAAAACATAACACCCGTCCTGAAAGAGCTGCACTGGCTACCTGTGAGACTCAGGATCGTGTTCAAGCTGATCATGTTTGTCTACAAATCGATCCATGGGCTATCCCCAGTATACCTCCAGGAACTCACTGCCCTTTACCAACATGGACGAACACTGAGATCTGCAAACCAACTACAGCTTGCTGTTCCACCAACCAGCAGAACAACATATGGCGAACCTTCCGAAAAGTAGGTGCAACTCTATGGAATGCACTGCCCATTGATGTCAGGGGATCTGAAGATGTCAACACCTTCAGATCAAAACTCAAGACCATCCTCTTCAAAAGAGCATACGACTGAGCGCTCTTGAGCAGGCAGTATATCTGGATAAGTAGTGCTATATAAATGCTTAATTCAATATAATTTAATAATCTGACCAAGTACCAGACATGAAACTAGCGAGGTGTCTGAACTTACTGATGAAGAAGATCCACTGCAGTATCTCCTCCTGCTTCGTGATCTTGTGGAAACAGATGGACAACATGTCTGTGGTCAGCAGGTCGCACAGGGCATCTGAAAACACACAGGGCATATGACAACACACAGGGCATCTGACAACACACAGGGCATTTGACAACACCACAAGGAACATGTACAACACACAGGGCATATGACAATACATGGGGCATCTGACAACACACAGGGAATCTGACAACACACAGGGCATCTGACAACACCACCAGCAGGGCATCTGACAACACACAGGGCATCTGACAACACCACCTGGAACTCATGTACAACATTCAGATGCCCTCTTGCTTTAGCAGATTGTTTTCTGTGTTGTTTAATGCTACGCTCAGCAATATTTTGGTGAGAGGTTTTATGTCACTTTTAGTAATATTCCAACCACATGAACGGGCCGCCATGGTCGGGTGTAACCCATTTCACCAATGTGGGAACCAAACCAGTCTGAGGCCTGATAAGTGAACACTTTAACCATTAACCTTGTGTTACAGTCCAAACTGCCAATTCAATTCAAACAGGTGTAATAAGACAATCAACACTTACCTGTTGGCCAGGTGTAGGACAATCAACACTCACCTGTTGGCCAGGTGTAGGACAATCAACACTCACCTGTTGGCCAGGTGTAGGACAATCAACACTCACCTGGAGCAATGTTGGCCAGGTGTTTCTCCAGGAAGTTGTTGGAAGGCAGGAAGCCACACCGGCCTGGACTGAGAGCCTCAGTGAACACACTCGGGAACTTGCCAGGATGAAACACCACGTCTCCAGGATGGTGGTCTTGAATGGTGCTCTCGGAGACTTGAAACTGCACAGAGGAAACAGAGTAAAGGATGGGAGTATGGATGGAAATGTGGATAGGAGTATTGATGTGAGCGTGGATAGAATGTGGATGGTGTGTGGATGGAAGAATGGATGGGAGTGTGGATGGTGTGTGGATGGAAGAATTGATGGGAGTGTGGATGGGAGAGTGTGGATGGGAGAGTGGATAGAGTGTGGAAGGAGTAGGGGAGTGAGTGTAGATGGAGTGTGAATGGGAGTGTGGATGGGAGTATGGATAGAGTGTGCATGGGAGAGTGGATAGAGTGTGGATGGGAGTAGGGGAGTGAGTGTGTATGGGAGTGTGGATAGAGTGTGGATGGGAGTGTGAATGGGAGTGTGGATAGAGTGTGGATGGGAGTAGGGGAGTGAGTGTGAATGGGAGTGTGGATAGAGTGTGCATGGGAGAGTGGATAGAGTGTGGATGGGAGTGTGGATAGTGTGTGGATGGGAGTAGGGGAGTGAGTGTGGATGGGTGTGTGGATGGGAGTGTGGATAGAGTGTGCATGGGAGAGTGGATAGAGTGTGGATGGGAGTGTGAATGGGAGTAGGGGAGTGAGTGTGGATGGGAGAGTGGATAGAGTGTGCATTGGAGCGTGGATGGGAGTAGGGGAGTGAGTGTGGATGGAGTGTGAATGGGAGTGTGGATAGAGTGTGGATAGAGTGTGCATGGGAGCGTGGATGGGAGTGTGGATAGTGTGTGGATAGTGTGTAGATGGGAGTAGGGGAGTGAGTGTGCATGGAGTGTGAATGGGAGTGTGGATAGAGTGTGGATAGAGTGTGCATGGGAGAGTGGATAGAGTGTGGATGGGAGTGTGGATAGAGTGTGGATGGGAGTGTGGATAGAGTGTGGATGGGAGAGTGGATAGAGTGTGGATAGAATGTGGATAGAGTGTGAATGGGAGTGTGAATGGGAGTAGGGGAGTGAGTGTGGATGGAGTGTGGATGGGAGTGTGGATAGAGTGTGCATGGGAGTAGGGGAGTGAGTGTGGAGTGAGTGTGGATGGAGTGTGAATGGGAGTGTGGATAGAGTGTGGATGGGAGAGTGGATGGAGTGTGAATGGGAGTGTGGATGGAGCGTGAATGGGAGTGTGGATAGAGTGTGGATAGAGTGTGGATAGAGTGTGAATGGGAGAGTGGATAGAGTGTGAATGGGAGAGTGGATAGAGTGTGGATGGGAGTAGGGGAGTGAGTGTGGATGGAGTGTTGATGGGAGTGTGGATGGAGTGTGAATGGGAGTGTGGATAGAGTGTGGATAGAGGGTGAATGGGAGAGTGGATAGAGTGTGGATGGGAATGTGAATGGGAGTGTGGATGGAGTGTGAATGGGAGAGTGAATAGAGTGTGCATGGGAGTGTGGATAGAGTGTGGATGGGAGAGTGGATAGAGTGTGGATGGAGTGTGAATGGGAGCGTGGATGGAGTGTGAATGGGAGAGTGAATAGAGTGTGCATGGGAGTGTGGATAGAGTGTGCATGGGAGTGTGGATAGAGTGTGCATGGGAGTGTGGATAGAGTGTGCATGGGAGTGTGGATAGAGTGTGCATGGGAGAGTGGATAGAGTGTGCATGGGAGTGTGGATAGAGTGTGCATGGGAGAGTGGATAGAGTGTGGATGGGAGAGTGGATAGAGTGTGCATGGGAGAGTGAATAGAGTGTGGATGGGAGTGTGGATAGAGTGTGCATGGGAGAGTGGATAGAGTGTGGATGGGAGAGTGGATAGACTGTGCATGGGAGTGTGGATAGAGTGTGCATGGGAGAGTGAATAGAGTGTGCATGGGATAGTGGATGGGAGTAGGGGAGTGAGTGTGCATGGGAGAGTGGATAGAGTGTGCATGGGAGAGTGGATAGAGCGTGCATGGGAGAGTGGATAGAGTGTGCATGGGAGAGTGGATAGAGTGTGCATGGGAGAGTGGATAGAGTGTGCATGGGAGAGTGGATAGAGTGTGCATGGGAGAGTGGATAGAGTGTTTATTGGAGAATGGATGGGAGTAGGGGAGTGAGTGTGGATGGGAGCGTGGATAGAGTGTGCATGGGAGAGTGGATAGAGTGTGGATAGAGTTGACAGAGAATGGATACATGAATCATAAATGCTGTACTTTGACTCGTTAAAAGTCATATTTGTTATAGTTTGACAATTCTATGCCAACATGTAGTTCTCGCGATCATGTGCGCGTGAGCCTCGACGCTGACTGATCAAATTGTTACAATTGATCAGCTGCACCAAAGTGCTACGCTTAGGGTTATTATTATTTATAATATATTTTGTAAACGCTGCAAAATAACATGATATTGGAATATATTATTCCAGATAAAAAAATCGTTTCAGATAAAAAAATTCCCGATCCATGCATCAAAATCCTTTAAAGTTATATCATTGGGTAAGTGTTAACCAAATCACCGGTAGATCCCAGAAAATGTGTGTACTGCTGATTGCTGTTTCTGGCCTAGTTTATGAGAAAATACACACGGTAATCTTAATTCTCCTCATGTAAAACAATGCCTAGCAGAACAAAAAATACAATTTAAACGGTGAATTTCAAATTTGTACTGACCAAGTTTCTTATCCCCCATTCATTTACCGGAGTTCGCTAAAGGGGTACGGTGTAATTTTTTTCTGTGCATAATATTTGAATATTCGAATTTTCAAAATACTCAACCCGCTAGAGGAAGTTGTGCATTATACTTGGCCGCGCACTATACTCAAGAAAATATGGTATGGTTTTATGCTGCTTTTAGCAATATTCCAGCAATATCACGACGGGGGACACAAGAAATGGGCTTCACACATTGTACCCATGTGGGGAATCGAACCTGGGCCTTCGATCGACATTGATGAGCGAACACTTTAACCACTAGGCTACCCGACCGCCATGTCGGGTCAGACAAACCAGTGGTTGACATTATGAGCAATGTCCAATGCCACTGGGTTACCATGACACGCAGTCAACCTGGACACTAGCCTATCCCAGTATCCAATAGTGTAATCTATCATCCAATCAAGCAATCAACTCACATATTCCAGCTTCTGCTGATGTTCGGGCAGCAACTCATCTGTGGAAACAAAGCTAAGATTATCCTTGTTCAACTGCTAACAAACAAGTTACCATGGTTACTGTCATGTCTCATATCACAGCAAGTGGGATCTGACCATTTACCCTTTAACCCAGTGGGCAATAGAGAGAGACACAGAGCTAAAGATAAGCTGTGTATTTCAGAAAAAACACACTAAACAAATAACCCAATTAATTATGATGCATCACCTAAACATAAATTGTACCGCAGTGAATAATGCACTAAAAAGCTGCGTCTCCCTTATAGCAACTGAAACATTTATCACTATTGTGAGGTCATGTGGTATCTGACACACTTGGGCACTGGGTACCTATTCTAGCCTGGGTCACCACTGGCTTCTTATAAAGACATGGGGTAGTGGGGACCTGTTCTAGTTTGTTCCCACTGGTTGTAGAGCATACCGGAGATCCATTCTAGATTGTTCCCACTGGGTGCAGAGCATACCGGAGATCCATTCTAGATTGTTCCCACTGGGTGCAGAGCATACCGGAGATCCATTCTAGATTGTTCCCACTGGGTGCAGAGCATACCGGAGATCCATTCTAGATTGTTCCCACTGGGTGCAGAGCATACCGGAGATCCATTCTAGATTGTTCCCACTGGGTGCAGAGCATACCGGAGATCCATTCTAGATTGTTCCCACTGGGTGCAGAGCATACCGGAGATCCATTCTAGATTGTTCCCACTGGGTGCAGAGCATACCGGAGATCCATTCTAGATTGTTCCCACTGGTTGCAGAGCATACTGGAGATCCATTCTAGATTGTTCCCACTGGGTGCAGAGCATACCGGCATCCATTCTAGTTTGTTCCCACTGGAAGCAGAGCATACCGGAGATCCATTCTAGATTGTTCCCACTGGTTGCAGAGCATACCGGAGATCCATTCTAGATTGTTCCCACTGGGTGCAGAGCATACCGGAGATCCATTCTAGATTGTTCCCACTGGGTGCAGAGCATACCGGAGATCCATTCTAGACTGTTCCCACTGGGTGCAGAGCATACCGGAGATCCATTCTAGATTGTTCCCACTGCGTGCAGAGCATACCGGCATCCATTCTAGTTTGTTCCCACTGGAAGCAGAGCATACCGGAGATCCATTCTAGATTGTTCCCACTGGTTGCAGAGCATACCGGAGATCCATTCTAGATTGTTCCCACTGGGTGCAGAGCATACCGGCATCCATTCTAGTTTGTTCCCACTGGGTGCAGAGCATACCAGAGACCTATTCTAGTTTGTTCCCACTGGGTGCAGAGCGCACTAAGGACCTGTTCTAGTTTGTTCCCACTGAGTGAGGGCACTGGGGACCTGTTCTGTCCTGGAAATGTGACTGCTACAGATGCTTGACCAACAGTACAAACAGTACCTTCAGAGTCCTCGACTTCCGCCTCTGCTAACTTGATGAATCCTCCCTGTCTGATGCCCTCCTGTAAACAGAGTGCGTGAGTGAGTGAGTAGAGATTTATGCCACTGTTTAAAATCCTAAGGGTAGGCATTAAATCCTTATGGTAGGGATTAAATAAGGGTAGAGATTAAATCCTAAGGGTAGGGTTCAAATCCTAAGGGTAGGGTTCAAATCCTTAGGGTAAGGTTTAATTCGTAAGGGTAGGGTTTAAATCCTAATGGTAGGGATTAAATCCTAATGATAGGGATTAAATAAGGGTAGAGGTTAAATCCTAAGGGTAGAGATTAAATCCTAAGGGTAGGGTTCAAATCCTAAGGGTAAGGTTTAAATCGTAAGGGTAGGGATCAAATCCTAAGGGTAGGGATCAAATCCTTAGGGTAAGGTTTAATTCGTAAGGGTAGGGTTTAAATCCTAATGGTAGGGATTAAATCCTAATGATAGGGATTAACTAAGGGTAGAGGTTAAATCCTAAGGGTAGAGATTAAATCCTAAGGGTAGGGTTCAAATCCTAAGGGTAGGGTTCAAATCCTAAGGGTAAGGTTTAAATCGTAAGGGTAGGGATCAAATCCTAAGGGTAGGGATCAAATCCTTAGGGTAAGGTTTAATTCGTAAGGGTAGGTTTAAATCCTAATGGTAGGGATTAAATCCTAATGATAGGGATTAAATAAGGGTAGAGGTTAAATCCTAAGGGTAGAGATTAAATCCTAAGGGTAGGGTTCAAATCCTAAGGGTAGGGTTCAAATCCTAAGGGTAAGGTTTAAATCGTAAGGGTAGGGATCAAATCCTAAGGGTAGGCTGTCTGTAGCAGCAGCAGACACCTCCTCCTCATGTCTAACACTGATGGCCGCGTGACTCTACCTTCAACTCGAACTGCATGACGTGAAGTTCCCGGTCTGCCTCCTCCTGTAGTGAAGATAACAAAAGCTATGATCAGACACATGTCACATCCATCCATACAGAACACAGCCTCATCAAGTACCAAGGCCCGACAAGCAGGAGGTACAGAGACAGGTGTGTCAGACAGATGAGATGCAGTGTTACTACAGTTACCTTCGCTGCATACTCCATGCACAGGTTGCATTTCAGAAAACAAAGATATGAATTATGGAACACTTTCTGAATATATTTGTATATTTTACAAATTCTTGAAATATACACAGGGTTTTACCTTGACCTGAACAATACAGTCAATATGAGGGTGCTGTAAGGTAATGAAATGGGGTAGTGTACTGTATTTTAAAATTTGATAATTACTTTAATTACAGGCCTTATTTATATATTGTCAAGAACTTGGTACAATGAACGTTAGTGTACATTCCTTGGGATCCAACATATTCTTTATTCTGCATCCGTTCTAAACACTTTTGTGTTGTATAAAACTCAGTATACAACACCAGGCGTCCCCTTCAATACTTTGAGTCAATATTTACCAACATTGTCAGTAATTGTGTCATTTTCAGAATCAATATCTAAATAGTCACTCATTTGGAAAAGGCATAAATTTATACAGGATGAATCTAAAAAGAAAGAATTATCTTGTTCTGCAATAAAAATAATTTTTCACATTCACAAAAATATATACAAACAATTTCAAAAAGGAATTCCCAATTGATGTAAAACACCTCAAAACGAACACAATTATGAACAGCCTCAGTTAGAGAAGCTTCAGCTCTAAGAACCTGTGTCAGTGATACTTGGGAAATATTACCAAGGATCTGTTAGTGATAATTTGGATATATTCTAAGACAGGCTGACATTACTTAAGAAACTGCAAACACTGAACAGACGAAGTCAGGATATATCAAGCGGTGTATAGTTCATCATATCAACCTACATTCTCCACCTTCTCTGCCAACAAGGCATCGAGAGAGAAAACAGACTTGGTCTCCGATGTCTTGCTGGCTCCCGGCTTGCTGCTGCTGCAGCTGACGGCTGGTTCCTCCATCAAGAAGCTGTCATCACTGAGCATGGACTGCAACACAAACAGGACAGTTACCGGTACATCGGATGTTTGTAACATTCTTACCAGGACTCCCCCCGGGTGTATAACAGACCCATGAAGATCCAGGGTGCATGAGTAGACAGCTGGGTGAGTGCAATATCACAGCAGGGGGGACACCAGAAATGGGCTTCACACATTGTACCAATGTCGGGAATCAAACCCAGTTCTTCGGCTTGACGAGCAAACGCTTTTACCACTAGGCTACCCGACCAGACATTCCAGTGATTGCCAACATGAGCATCAACCAAGTCAGCGAGCCTGACCACCCGATCCAGTTAGTCGCCTTTTACGGCATGCATGGGTTGCTGGAGACCTATTCTACCCCGGATCTTCATGGGCTGAACCCACATTGAGTAGCTTGCTCCACAAGGGTGGTTTATGTGACAGGCCTACTGTGTACGACGGGACACACAACAGCCGTTACCTTCACAGGGGTGGTTTATGTGACAGGCCTACTGTGTACGACGGGACACACAACAGCCGTTACCTTCAAAGGGGTGGTTTATGTGACTGGCCTACTGTGTACGACGGGACACACAACAGTCGTTACCTTCACAGGGGCGGTTTATGTGGCAGGCCTACTGTGTACGACGGGACACACAACAGTCCTCACCTTCACAGGGCTGGTTTATGTGACTGGCCTACTGTGTACGACGGGACACACAACAGTCCTCACCTTCACAGGGGTGGTTTATGTGGCTGGCCTACTGTGTACGACGGGACACACAACAGTCCTCACCTTCACAGGGCTGGTTTATGTGACTGGCCTACTGTGTACGACGGGACACACAACAGTCCTCACCTTCACAGGGGTGGTTTATGTGGCAGGCCTACTGTGTACGACGGGACACACAACAGCGGTGGTAAGTGAGTGGGTTAAGCCAAGTCTTGAATCCCTGCATAACTGCTTAATATTGATGAAAAGTTCAAAGTAGGCTAACATGTTTAATACTTTTGTAAAACATTTGCCACAACACTTGAATTTATCATACATATTCAAGTACTTGTCACCATGGCAACAAATGGATGAAAAAGGCTCTCCACTGATTAATTCATGCAATGTGGGGACACATGATAAGCCCTTTGCAACAGCAGACCATCGCTAACCCAACATAACGATTAACATGAAAACTGGGACACAGGATATTCCACACATTTTTTGCTGTTCAATGATTCTGCAACATTTGGCTGTAAAGGGGCTACATATAGGCTAGATATAGGCCCTGTAGCTTACCTCACTTTGTTTCTGGAACATTGAGTGAGTGAGTTGGTGAATTTTACGCCGCTTTTAGCAATATTTCAGTATTACAACAGCGGAGGACACCAGAAATAGGCTTCACACATTGTACCCATGTGGGGAATCGAACCCAGGTCTTAGGCTTAACGAGTGAGTGAGTTAAAATTTAACGTCGCATCAGCATTGTTTCAACCATATAGTGATCGGCTTAACGAACAAACACTTTAACCACTAGGCTACCCCAGCGGCCCTCTCTAACATTCAGGCAATAGATTGAACAGTGATAATAAAAGGGCAATCAAGAATGTGCAAGTAGACACAGATGTTTTGACACAACAAAACAGCATCACTGCTGCATAGATAAATAGTAGGTCAAACAATATGTATTGGCCACATTTACTGAAACACATTGAAAATTTGTTTCATATTTGACAAAATGGCCACAGAAATTAAATAAAGTTGTTCTGTGTATTTAGGTGGAGTGAGTGAGTGAGTGAGTTGGGTTTATCGCGGCGTGTCAGCTTAATGTGGGAGGAAAGCCCAAAGTGATACAGGTCTCAGACGTTTACCACTTCGGTGAAACCCACGAGCACGGGTATGGTGCTGAAAACCTAGAAATATAATCGGGGCTAACCGGGATTCAAACCCACAATCATAGGTTTCTGGCGTGCCCAAGGGACGCAACTCTGCACAGCGAATCGCGGCGCCTTAGACGACTGGGCCCTCTGGGCCCCCTATTTAGGTGGAGATAATGAAACAACAGGGTCATTTTGTCACAAGCGAGTAAATATTTATTGCTGAAATACAGTGTTGCCTCGTTATTGCGCTCTTCAATATAGCACTAACTTGGTTATAGCGTGCCGTGAAACATGGCTCCCAAAATTTGCTAACATTTTTATTAAACTTTTTCAATGACACTATGTTTTCCCCCATCTTAGAAAACATTATCAGCTGATCACCGCGATCACGTAACACCGGAAATACCAGTCAACAAATCTAAACTGAAGTAAGCAATTCAATCCTATTACTATATCTGGTAATAAAAAAATTGTTCATCTTTTATCTGGACTAATGTTTGCAATATATTTTTTTAATTATATTCAAAATTTCATTCAATAATTTAATAATGTTCACAATAATTTCGGCGAAATCGTATGCAAAGTGATAGGTAGATCGCACAACTCACCGTTATTTACAGCAAACAGTCAGATTACCGCTATTGACGCCTTGAAACAAACTTTAGTTGCAAGAGAATGGATACACATGACATAAATGCTGTGCCATGACTCGCTGAAAGTCAACTTTGTGGCAGTTCGACCATTAATTGTCAACATAACGTTTTCGCAATGGAAATAAACGTAGCATGGATGTCCCTGCAGTGATTGGTCAAATTGTTCCATACATCAAAACATACCCTGTACCATCTGTTCCAAAGTGCTACGCTTATGCTTCTTATAATTTTAAGTATATATTAATCACTGGTATATTGGGAGGAAACGTGTGCACAGCTGATTGCTATTTCCGGCTTAGTTTACGAGAAAATGCACACGGTAATCTTAATCTCTGCATATAAAACAATGCCTTGAAGAGCAGGAAATACATTTTAAATGGAAACTCATCACGTCTAGTGATGTTTTACATCAAATTTTATACTTTTATTTACCAAGTTTGTTATACCTGTTTATTCACCTGAATTCGCTGAAGAGATACGATGTGGGTTTTTTTAAAGCACATATTAATACTTGAATTTCTTTTACACTATGAATCATAAATAACTTCTATTCTAATCTTTTTTGAAACTCTGAAACATGCAACGTAGATCGTGTTAGGTAGGCAGAGCATGTATACTGTTTTGTTGGTCATCTACCACCTGCAACTCGACCTTCTTTAAACCGCTGATCATCTATAACGCTCATCAATTCTTTGGACCCCGAAGGTAGTGTTGTAGCGAGGGATCACTGTCGTTCTCTTAGTGGATCAAGCATTTTCATTGTGTGTTCATTTAAACAAAAACACTGAGCCACTCCAGTCAGGAGGCAATTCAAGGTATCGTGTTGAACGTATAGTATATATACATATCATGAATTCCAAAACAATAAACATACAATCTGTTTCCTATTTCAGCCTATCCCTAAAAAGGATAGGCAGGAGGTTGGTTATTTTTTAAGTCCTTTTTTCTTTAAATAACTGGTTTATCTGCAGGGAAGAGTATCAAATTCATGACAGTGGCACCAAGAGATGAACAATAGTAAATAGTGGCATGTTGACAAACAACTAAACAGGTTCAGGCAAATTGGCATTGTTTGCAAGTTCGACACATGTTGTTTACACTTTTTGTTTATTATTTATTAACCTGACAGTTGATGACTACACAGAGATATTGTTTACTGATCAACACAACAGCCCCCACTATGGAGCCCAGCTGAACGCTGTGCACTTGGTGTTTGTCCCAGAATAATGGGATGACTATTTATTACATGCAGTGTTGTACTGGTGACAAACGTCATTCAAACATTTTGACAGAACATTCTTCTATGCCATCATCAAAATTGAAACATATTTTTAGGGCATTTTGAGTTACAAGTCAACGTCCAAGAAAATGAGCCAATCTGAAACTCTGCAACTGTACTATCATTGGTTGGTAATTGACGTTAACACATTCTTACCTCTGACTGTGTACGTTCTGGAGTTCCTGGAGTCATGCCTGCCTCTAGTATAGCCTTGCTGCAAAACAAAAAACACAAGTCAGCAAATGTTTTTTACACCAGTCAGCAATATTCCAGTTACAGTGCAGCAACTTGAAAATAATCAAGTCCATGTAAATAGATGTTATCCTCATAAGCAACGACAAAGTACAACAGAGTAATACTATGTATAACTGTACTGTGTATAACTATGTATGAATAACTATAACTGTAAGACTATGTATACCCATGTTTGTTGTTTAACACCACATTCAGCAATATTCCAGCGATATGACTGTGGTCTGTAAAAAAAGAGTCTGGACAAGACAATCCAGTGATTGACATCATGACTCGTGAGCATCAATCCAAGCAATCGGAATATGATGACATGCATCAACCAAGTCAGCGAGCCTGACCACCCCATCCCGTTAGTCGCCTTTTAAGGCACACAAGGGTTACTGAAGTCCTTTCCTACCCAGATCTTCACGGGTGAACTATGTATAGCTATGTATAACTGTGTATAACAATGTATAACAATGTATGTATAACTATATACAGCTCTGTATAACTGTGTACAACTGTTCAAGCCAACCAGTCCTTGATAGTATAAACACTCTCAAGACATCAACACACCAACTCGTCAAGCATCAACCAGTGGGGACTCGTCCTGCCCCAGAATCCACAGTGTGTGTGATTAACATCAGTTCTGAATCTAAACGGCATTCATACATCTATTAAGTACAGAAACACAGGCTAATTGCCAAAGACAGAAAACAACTGTTATACTTAAACGTCCACAGAGTAATCCATGCATGAATGTGTCAAGAGTCGAGTATTACAGATTTCTTTCAGACTCTTTTGCCTATTTGCTCAAAGTCACTTCTCCGATATTTATCAATAATTAATCAATATTTCGTCAACGATTATCAATCACTATAATCTGTATTGATAGCAAGCCTTATACATTATGTAGGTTCATTGTGGCAGAAACACCATGTTTATCCCTTCAGAGAAATCACAAGCAGGTGTATGGTGGCACTCTAATTGCAGCAAATCAACCATTCAAAGCAAAGATCAGCTGATTCCGGCTAATAAGCACATGGTAACTCACTTACTGCTGAAGAACAAATGGCAAGTCATGGCCACCTGAAGAGGTCACGAATGTCGTAATCTCGGGCTATTGTATACCTTGTTATACCTTGTTAATCTTACTATGCCTACTCATTACAGTAATTCTCATGTAATAAATATTCTTAGCAATTATTATGAGCAAACATTATTTCTAGTTTGTAAATTCTTATACTACGCTCACAAAATAATTAATGATAAATTCTGTGCCCTGTAAATGTCATGCTCACATGTCTGTATTTTGGGCCATTGCCCTTTTACTGAATAAACATGTCTGTCTGTCTGTCTGTATCATAAGAAGTGGTATTTGAATTCACACCCAAAGCAAACAACCTCTATGGAATCAGAATAGAAAAAGACTTGTCTCACGAGTTACCCATGTTCTGGCATTATTACATGGATACAAGTCAGCTTGGGTTGTATACTCCCCAGGGAGCTGAGAATAGAAATAACGTGCACACTGATCCATTGAGCTGAGTAAAGACGGAGGCCCATGAGCATTCACTTGGTGAATGGAATTTGGTGAATCATAAATGGGATTATTAGGGCTCCAAGCCGAAAGGCTGTAGAGCCCTATTGAAATCGTTCGATTTATTATTAGGGCTCCCTGCCTACAAGGCAAGAGCCCTCTTGTTATTGTTCGATTTATTATTATTATTATTTATTATTATTATTATTATTATTATTATTCCGCCGATTTTTGTTCCAATCCGAACTCCAAAACTACTGCTCAGAATTTCTTGAAAATTTCCACAAAGATAGCTTAGCTACTGAAGTTATATCCACAAAAATCTCAAGACTCTAGACTCAAAGACTAAGGGCAGATAACTCACAACAACTTTAAAAATCGCAATTTCAACAGCTAATAACTCCGCCACGAAAGCTCCAAAGACTTCCAAAATTCTTGAACAGGTGCGGAATCAGATGGCCAACAAATTCTCTACTCATCTAATGTAGCGAAATTGCTTCGTTTGGCCTCCAGATTGGATTAAGTGTTTTTGCACTGTTTTTTACCCATTTTCTCAGTACATGACTCCCAAAATCTCCTCAGCTCAAACTACCAGCTCAAAAGCTTCCAAACTCTCCATACTTTGGCTCCAAGTACCATACTAACAACTTCAAAGAAAAAATGCTGAGATATGTCTTCAATGGCCGCCATATTGACTCCAACTTCCGGCTGAAAGTTATTTTGAAACTTTTGATAGGACATCTTTAGCAAGCTCTAGCATTGGAAACTTATCAGGTAAGGCACTTGAACAACTTCTGTTGAATCTTGCTTTGGTTGCTGAACAAGATCTCTTCTTGCTCTTATGTGAAAAGTCACGTGATGTGGCGGCCATATTGGATTTAGCTAGCCTCTAATATAATTACTTTGCAAACGACGTAGCTGCTAAAGTTCCTGATAGAAAGTGCTACAAATTACCACAATGCACCAGTATCACATGCTGAACATTTCATGTTCTTAGCTGTTTGTCAAAAGTTGCGTCATTTAGCGTCCATATTGGATTAAAGACCGTGAAAATGCCAAAAGTGATAAAAACGGCACAAAACAGCATATATCTCCGCCAATATTGCAACAATAGCTACCATATTTTGCATGTGACACCGTCATAAGATACTGATCATTTTCGATCGGGCTGTCAAAATCGATATTTCCAGCCGTTTGGCCGCCATCTTGGATTGAAGTTTTTTTTCGTCAGGTTGCCATGGAAACCAGACGTGACAACGGAATGCATTGATATTCACAGCATTATTAGATACAGACCATGGAAAGATGTCTGCAAAGTTTCAGCTTTGTAAGTTAGATAGTTCATGAGAAAATGACAAAACAAGATTTTGGTGGACAGACGCGCGGACGGACGGCGGACATGCATATCATCAAAATTTATCTATACATATGCTAGAACAGGTCGGGGTAATGCATAATTACCAACCACTTCCACCATACATGCAATAACAGTCGCGTGAGAGCTCGCCAAAAAAAGTACATTTTCGTTTTACGGACCACCTAAATGACCTTGACCCCGTGACCTTGGTGACCTTGAATTTTTTTTAATGTTTTTAGTCCAGCTACCCAATCCCGGGGTCAAAAGTGCCAAAATCGCAAAAATAACGATTTCTTATTAGGGCTCCCTGCCTACAAGGCAAGAGCCCTCTTGTTATTGTTCGATTTATTATTATTATTATTTATTATTATTATTATTATTATTATTATTCCGCCGATTTTTGTTCCAATCCGAACTCCAAAACTACTGCTCAGAATTTCTTGAAAATTTCCACAAAGATAGCTTAGCTACTGAAGTTATATCCACAAAAATCTCAAGACTCTAGACTCAAAGACTAAGGGCAGATAACTCACAACAACTTTAAAAATCGCAATTTCAACAGCTAATAACTCCGCCACGAAAGCTCCAAAGACTTCCAAAATTCTTGAACAGGTGCGGAATCAGATGGCCAACAAATTCTCTACTCATCTAATGTAGCGAAATTGCTTCGTTTGGCCTCCAGATTGGATTAAGTGTTTTTGCACTGTTTTTTACCCATTTTCTCAGTACATGACTCCCAAAATCTCCTCAGCTCAAACTACCAGCTCAAAAGCTTCCAAACTCTCCATACTTTGGCTCCAAGTACCATACTAACAACTTCAAAGAAAACATGTATTTATGTCAAATGTGATATATTTTCCTGATAGCACTTGACCTGGCGATTCCAGAACACCAAACCGTTTGTCTGTAGCTCAATGGAGAACGGAGCTACAGCGTTTCAAAGATGGCACTCTTTGGCCCCAGTCCATAAACTTGCCAAATAGCACAACTCTAGACAACTGTTACTCGGGAACTACTGGTCCGATTTCGGCTAAATTTCGTGTGTATTGGTAGAGTATTGTAGTCACGCAGCATATAAGAGAGAAATGATACATAATTTATGTATAACAACATTTGTTGCCTATTGCTCCTAGCCAGATCATTGACAGCGCAGGTAGAAACGGACTATAATGTTAAAGCGTACTGCAGACTGCTAGTGGGTAAGATCTACCGAAACTGACTATAATAATGAGCCGTTGTCAACCAGTGGTACACACGGGGTTTTCTTTGCTGATTGGATGAGTTGTTTTAACAAGAAGATGACAAGAAGGGACTGATATGTGTTGTTACTGTTAGATAATGTCCCAAGCCATCTCATCCCTGAGCACGGATCAAATTACAAGATCCATTTCCTGCATATTACAATATCAAGTCACCAACACCTCTGCATGCTGGTATCTTCCAACCTGAACAGACCCAGAGCCAAAATGGGAATTTTTTTCTTGGTCAAAACGGACCGGTGAAATATCCTATTGATAATCCAGGTCATATTATAGTCGTACACAGTAGTGCACATATCCTTCCGCATATCGGAATGCACTTATATAACCACAGTAGATAATGCTAATAGATTAGGGTCATTAAGAACTCAGTTTCAATGGTTTTTAGTACTCTGTATAACCAAAGTGCAATTTTTCATAATTACTTCTATGAATGGAGAACAGGATCCGCAGCTAAACAATTCCGATAGGGAGCCCGCCATCGCTGCTCGCAGCTATATTTATTATTATTATTATTATTATTATTTATTATTTATTATTCCGCCGATTTTTGTACCAGACCTAGTAAAATAACCACTTGCTCGATTCTGTTCAAATTTTGTGTGTGTATGTAGACCGTTGGGTACTAGTGCCCGCCAAAAACCCAAGGCCGTAGGCCCAAAGGCCAAGGGCAGATAACTAAAAAAACAGATTTTTTTAAAGATGTATTTCGACCTATTGCTCGGCAACCGCTTATCCGATTACTTTGAAACCTTGCATGTATCTGCTGCTTGAGCTGCTTGACATTTTTTGTTCTTTGGCTTTTGTCATTGGTCACGTGGTTTGGCAGCTATATTGGATTCAAGGTTTTTACAGTGTCTTTTGGGTACCTGTCTTCAAATGCAAACAACTTTGAGTCCACTGCATGAAATGCTTTCAAACTTTCTGATAATTGTCTCCATACATAACACATGAAACGTTAATAGCCGATTTTGGATATCTTTTTTAGTTGCGGACATATTGGATTTTGATTTTGATCATTTTTTTCACCGAAATGTTACTTTTAAGATCATAGCTTCTAAGGTTATTAACAGAAACTATTGAACGTTTGCATAAAGTTTTAATACTATATGTACCTCATTTTATTTCTGGGTTGCATACTGAAAGCTCCACCGCTTGGTGGTAGTATTTGATTTTAGTAAAAAATTAGACTTGAGTACAAATACTGAAGGAAGCGCCTCATAAATCTACCATAAACCTCCATTCACTGGCTTTGCAGATACCCAAGCGTTCTCCACAGTCTTTTCAGTATTATGTGTACTACCCTTGATGATCAGTGTTAGAATTGGCCTTTTTCAACCGATGCTTGTCTCAAGAGGCAACTACAGTAAGCTTGTCACATGAGGCAACTGGTCGGATCGGGTGGTCAGACTCGCTGACTTGGTTCTTCATTTCTCAATTGCCAATTGCTATGGTACCTTACTTTTGACGGCGTTATTAAAAGCAAACCATTTGTGGATTAGAATATGGTCGAGGTCGGAAATGGGTTAAGTACAATCTGGGAAACTGTGGCACACGCCAATTTGGTAGCGGCAGTGTCCTGAAAACGGTGACAATCTTTTGACGGGAGTTGGTACAAGCAAACCATATGCAGAATCGAACATATTCGAAGTAAAACATGGGTTAAGAACACACTGGGACACATGTGGTGATGTCTCACAAGCGGTTTATTACATTTGACGGCGTTGGTGCAACCAAACCATATGCGGATTCGAACATGGTCGAAGTCAAACATGGGTCACGAACACACTGGGACACATGTGGTGATGTCTCACAAGCGGTTCCTTACATTTGATGGCGTTGGTACAAACAAACCATATGCGGATTCGAACATGGTCGAAGTCAAACTTGGGTTAAGAACACACTGGGACAAATGTGGTGATGTCTCGCAAGCGGTTCCTTACATTTGATGGCGTTGGTACAAATAAACCATTTGAGGATTCGAACATGGTCGAAGTTGGAAATTGGTAAAATCATCCTGGGACACCCAGGCACATGTCAATTTAGTAGTGGTGATGTCTCACCAGAGGTTCTTTACATTTGACGGCGTTGGTACAGGTAAACCCTTTGAGGATTCGAATATATGAAAGAGGTGGGAAACAGGTTTAGCACTTTATCTCAGCAATGCGGCAGGAACCCAGGACCCGGACGAACGCAGAACGCTAATCCGTTTGACTGGAGCCCAACTGACAAAGAAGTTACAGCCTGTTAAAGAGTCACCAAGCAGAAAGGCTGAAGAGTCCCAGTGTTAGCGTTTGATTTAATATTATTATTATTCCGCTGATTTTTGTACCAGAGCTAGAAAAATAACCACTGGCTCGATTTTGTTCAAATTTTGTGTGTGTATGAGGACCGATGGGTACTAGTGCCCGCCAAAAACCCAAGGCCGTAGGCGGAAAGGCCAAGGGCAGATAACTAAAAGAACAGAATATTTTGAAGATGTATTTCGCCCTATTGCTCCACAACCGCTTATCTTATTACTTTGAAGCCTAGCATGTATCTGCTGCTTGAGCTGCTTGACATTTTATGTTCTTTGACTTTGGTCATTGGTCACGTGGTTTGGCAGCCATATTGGATTCAAGGTTTTCATAGTGTTTTGGGGTACCTGTCTTCAAATGCAAACAACTTTGAATCCACTGAATGAAATGCTTTCAAACTTTCTGATAATTGTCTCCATACACAACACATCAAACGTTAATAGCCGATTTTGGATATCTTTTTTAGTTGCGGCCATATAGAATTTTGATTTTGGTCATTTGTTTCAACGAAATTTTGCTTTAAAGATCATATCTTGTAAGGTTCTCCACAGAAACTATTGCAAGTTTACATGAAGTTAGTGTGCCATATGCATCTCATTTATTGTTATTGGTTGTATGCTAAAAGTAACACCGCTTGGTGGTAATATTTGATTTATATTTGGGACACCCCTGGAACACGCCAATTTCGTAGCGGCGATTTCCGGTGACTATCTTTTGTTAGAGTTGGCACAAGCCAACCTTTTATGGATTCGAACATGTTCGAGGTCGGAAATGGTTTTAGAACAGACCTGGACACCCTGGCACACGCCATTTTCCTTGCGACGATACCCTGCAAGTGGTGCCTACATTTGACGGATTTGGTTCAAGGAAACCCTTTGAGGATTCGAACATGGACGTTTGGGCACAGTGTTTCTTGGAGCCCGCCATTGCTGCTTGCAGCTTTAATTATTATTATTATTATCATCATCATTAATATTATTATTATTATTATCGCTACCATGGGCTATGTCTAACTGGTTCACAGAGTGAGCTTGTGGTAACACTTATAAGAGGGTCCTGATGGATTTTAATGCTTAACATAAAACACCCTTCAAACACTATCGTAAACGTAAAATTCATCTTTGTTTTATCGGAAAATACCAAAAAATAACTGCTCAAAATAAATAAATAATTTACTGCTTATCGTAAAATGATTAAATGGTCAAAAACAGCCTGTCAAAGCCTTTCACTAAAAGAGAAGAAAACTAACAACTTCTGTCTTAGATATTGTTTGTGTTGACTACTGCATAAAAATGGCCTGTAACAGAGTTACCTCATGGTAAAAGAAGCAGTCCACAAGAAAAGTCACCAGTCCTTCCATAATTGTACTTGGCTAAGACTAGCAGACTTTTGTTAATTTTGAACCTTGAAATGACAGGTGTTTAAAATGTCCTTATTGTGTATGACAGTTTGACAGATGGACTGTCCTGAGAAGTGACAATCAACATCATCACTATTCATGTTTTTATTGTGATAATTCACATGTTGTATAACTATCTTATGTAGTTGAACAGATATGTATAACATGAAGGCAAGATATTGATACTGTAGATACTATGTCGGATATTAGGCAAAACAAAATGACAAGTGTCAAAAACATGTTCCTATAACACTTACTTGAAACAATGCTCGGTGCTGACAAGTAGCTGTTGACATGCTGGGAGAACCCAGTGGGAAGCATGTGGGAGCGAGGCATGAATTCCCCCCCCCCCCCCCCCGACACTCACACAGACATGTGCTTGACATAAACCTAGTCAGTACTCCACACGCCTCCAGCGAGCAGCGTGTCAGCTGGATTAAGTGTTCACTTCCTTATAACATCACACAGCATTAAGGGGACAATGTCACAATAAACCAACCACAAAAACCGAGCATCGTATATAAACACATTACACTTAATGGTTATTTGTTTCTTTTAATTACAACGTTCAATATATATCATTGTGTAACGTAACCTACTAATACTTGAACAGAATCAGGTTCCGACCTGGTTCTAGCTGTATTTCAGACACATCACAGCGTGTCCGCTGGGTGATGGAGGGAGCAACAGAGACAAAGGTCGTAATGACAAAGGTCGTAGACACGAAGACCTTCAGGGAAACCTTCTTCTTAACCACAGGCCGCCATTGATATTTTTAATCTGCCTTATTTTTTTTATTTTTTAAATGTCATGAAGGTTGGAGACGATTACCACTTTCGCGGAACCCATGAGAACAAGCAGGCTTGATAATTCAAGGGTGGGGATTTGTGCTTTTAGACCCTAAATTTGAAAAAAGGCCCACATTTTCAAATACAATGGGGCATTGGGGCATTGGAATATTGTTCTGTATTGGCCTACCTCTGGAATGTTTGAAATTTTCACATAAAAGGCCCATGTCAGAAAATCCCTAGTCCTGCACCATGACTGTGGAATATATTTATTTTATGAAAAAATAAATAAATCTAGAAACGCATACAAAAGCAAGTCTAGCCAGCTCAAGCTAGCTCTATTCGGCATGGGGGGGGGAAATATATTTTTAGAGTCAAGAAGGATATTGTGTAAGATAAGATTTCAGAGACTAAATGTTAGTTTAGAAAATCCCCCGAGTCAACCCTGAGCTGGTAAACCTAGAAACAACCAGGGCGAGTTGTGGATTCCATCCAAGGATCAAAGCATGCCGACATGATGTAACTGTGCACTGGTTTACACATGAAACATTGTGAAAAAAATCCATTTTTTAATTTACCTGGCAAAATGTTATTCAATTGATTAGTTAGGCCACATCATTTTTTTACATGGATTTTTAACAGGAAAATATGTCGGTTGGCAGGGAAAGAAGGAAAATAAATTTTTGTTAGTTTTCTGCTCCACTGGTAAAAATACATATATAAAATTTAAAGCTAGCAAGAATAAAAGAATTGGTTCTCAGGCAATGACTTTTGAAAATATAGTGCGGGCAGGTGGAAGTTTTAAGGTTGTTTTTTTTTGCTTGTTCAAACTAGTTCGTAACCAAATAAACAGTTGTGTACCATCAACCTGAGAAAGGGCCTCCCTACATAAACAAGTGACCAATGAAGATCTGGTGTAAAATAGGACTTCAGCAACCCATGCTGGCCGAAAAAGGTGACTATGCTTGTCGTAAGAGGCGACTAACAGGATCGGGTGGTCAGGCTCACTGACTTGGTATATGCATGTCATCGTATCCCAATTGCCTAGATGATGTCAATAACTAGATTGTCTGGTCCAGACTCGATTGTTAACAGACCGCCATCCTATAGCTGGATTATTGCTGAGAGGGGCGTTAAACAACATACAAACAAACAAAACAAACAAACAAACAAACAAGCAACATAAATAAGCATACTAACTCCTATTGCCGACATGGCCATAACACGCACGAGATGTGCAATAAGCAGTGCGCTGCTGCTATATTGAGTTACATTTTACTTAAATATTCAGATTTTTTTTTAAAATTAAAAATGGAAACAAAAACAAAATGTTTGGCGGACTTGATGATGATGCGGGTGGTGCCTGAGAACCAAACCTTTTATGTTTTTAGCCTTATGTGGGAGAAGAGCCTGCAACAGCAGTTGCTTTAAGCAGTGCAAACTTGATGAATTAAGTTGGAATACTATTGTGCAGCTGTGCATCCAATCAATTGTATTGATTCCCCTGTTTGATATATGTCAACTCAAGTGGGTCCAAGTTGAGATAATATTTTGAGGTGCGAAATGCTATTAACCTATGGTGGGATAAAAAGAAAGCAAATTCTGAATTTATGCAGCTTCCATTTTGGCAGATCCGTAAAGCAAGTAAAAAATAGTGTGGCCTTAATTACAGTTGTATCATAATTATATTTATTACGAAAGTATTTGTGCAGGTCCATGGTACTGTTTTATTATATGTCATGGTAAGCTAACGTCTGCTTGAAAACTAGTGGCCACATTACTCCTATACTATATGAGGAGTTTATTTAGAGAGGGCAATATTCGGCTCCAAGACGAACAACTTGTCCCGTGGGAGTATATCCCCAGGCATGTTCCTAAAGTCCCATCTAATGTGAGGGCTAGGTACAGACGACTTGTATTTCACTGATAACAGGACCTATAGTGAGGTAGAGGCCTTAATGCTCCATTTAACAATTCCGGGTCAGGCACAATAATATTTATTGATCTAAACTACATGATAAAAGAGAATTTATGGATGTCAACTTCTTTATTGTGAGGAACACAACATTTCGAAGTATACTGTATTTGACTGAATAAGCGCCTAGGGTGCTCTCAAAATTAGAAATAGGGGCCCTTATTTGAATATTATTTTGGTGAAAAAATAAAAGAATTAAAAGATCGTAAATTTTGTGATTTGAGGAACGCTATATAGGACTGCTCTCATTATTTTACCCCTTTAAATATATACTTACAAATATTACCTGCATACTTGCAAGTATAAACTTACATATCTATGTATTTGTGATAACGCAACTCCACATTAACGATGAGTAAAAATGATCGTCAACGCCCGTTGTTCCAAACAGGAAGTACCGGTAATCAGCAGGTACAGTTGAAAAATAAAATATAAACATCCGCTAAGTGTTTGTGATATTCAAATATTACCAAATATTATTTTTCGGTGTGGATGATGTATTTAATGTTTATTAGGACTTCTTTGTTTCAGCTACTCATTTGTAAAATTAACTTGAATATTTTTTCTCAAAACGTGTTTGTTGTTATTTTGTCAGCTGGTCATGACAGGTCACCAGTTCAACAATCAATATATCCAGCTTTTGAATGAGGGATGGGAGGGTGGGTGACTGCAATACCATCAGGGAAGGGAGGGTGGGTTATCGGCCTGAAAATAATCCAATCTGGACCAGACAATCCAGTGATTGATATCATGAGCATCAATCCACAAAATTGGGATATGATGAATGCATCAACCATGTCAGTGAGCCTGACCACCAGATCCCATCAGTCGCCTCTTACAAAAAGCATGGGTTGCTGAAGACCAGTTCTAACCCGGATCTTCAAGGGTCTACCTTGTTGAATTCTCAGCCCCTGGGAAAGGGCAGACAAACTGACCTACATGAAGACATCAGTCTTCATTGTGGAACACTCATTTTTTGTGTTTTTCTGAGCAAATACAATGGCTTCTGCATCAGTACTTCCTTGGCTGTGTCGGCCATCTTGTTGGGCAAACTCCCCCACACACCACTGCTCCACACAGTGTGGATCACACACTGCAAGTGCCTCCTTCCTTACCCACATACTTAACAGGGCAACAAACTTTGTACTGCAGTTTTTATAATATCGGAAATGTAAGTCATTGTTTGAGCCATGGCTTGAGACTGATACCACACTAAACTGACAGACAGAGGGACAGGACACAGACAAAACCACACGGTAATCGGACAGTGAGAAAGACACATGCATCGACACAAACAACAGATAACTGGCATATTTATTCAAAGACACAGACACACATATACAAGAAATATTGTTATTCATTTGTTCATTGTTTAATGCTGCACTCAGCAATATTCCAGCTATATGATGCCGGTCTGTAAATAATCGAGTCTGAACCAGACAATCCAGTGATTAACATCATGAGCATCGATCTATGCAATTGGGATACGATGATATGCATCAACCAAGTCAGTGAGCCTGACCACCCAATCCCCTTAGTCCCCTTTTATGACAAGCATAGTCGCCTGTTACAGCAAGCATGGGTTGCTGAAGACCAATTCTACCCCGGATCTTCACAAAAATAAGTAGAAGGTGAAATACAACTGAACAGCATGAATATTACATAAGAGGAAGATGAACATACACTGTTTTCAATGTAGATATGAATAGTTTAATCACGTTTACTTAAAAATTGGGAACCGATTTGACCTCCGGAGTCTTCAAATGTTCAATTAAGTGCAGGTAACATTAAAAATGCAGTCTGTTTATCTCCATTCTACTATGACAAAACTTGCTTTGAGTTGATCATTGATTTTAGAGTTAGGAATCGCTGATAATCGCCTTATATCAAGTCTCTGTAATAATCTCTGTGTTTGAAATGATGCAATCAAGGGCTCAAGGTGTCCATGTCATAACCCAATCAGGAGATTTTGGGAGTAATAATTTATTAAATAACAGATTAATTTTTGACAGCAGCAATGGACTCAAGGACCCTTATTCCTTTCAAACACTGGGAACTCTAACATTGGTCTTTGAACAACAAACAAGGATTTAGCTGGATCTATCTGAAGACAGGGGAGTTGAGGTCACACACCTACAGTCCTGGGATCCCGGTCGTGAACGTCTTGTGACAAGTGGCACATGTGGCATATTTCACTACATTTAGAGTCGGGGTGAAATGGGTTTGACGTAACGTCCAAGATTATTGTACTTTTACAGCGCAGCATTAGAAATTGGCACTAGTCCTGTAGTCCTTGCAAAATAGCCCATAGTTTAAGTATCATGAGGACAAGTAGACATTAGCCATTTTTAAGGGTTTTGCTGTATGTTATCATTATAAGGACTAGTGGACTAAAACTGTACATGTGTGTGTGTGGATGCTTGTACTAGTCCGGACTGATCCCGATTTATGGTGCTAGCCCACTGAGATACCATGCCGCAGTTTAACATCAATTCCTCACTCAGACACAGTATACTGACTCCGAGCCTTGTTTTAGCCCCTTAATGCCGAGCACCAGAACGTCTTTTGGTATGACACGGCCAGGGATCAAACCCCGGACCTTCCGCTCTCTTTGTGGAGGCTCTACCACTAGACCACGGAGGCAGTCCACTACATTTAGAGGGGTGGTGGGGTAGCCTAGTGGTTAAAGCTTTTACTCGTCACACCGAAGTCAGCGAGTGAGTGATTTTGTCATTTAAATCACTCAGGCATATGTAGCATGTAGAAATGTCAGGCATATGTAGCATGCAGTCTAAAATTGTGACAAAGTAAATAGTTCAAACAGCCATACCTTTTTGTAACCCACAGGAATCGGAATGTAAATTATTTACACTCAATCCAAAATTGTATAGGGCGCTTGACTTGGCTTGCAGGAAAACCCTGATACACTTCACTCGCACATACGAGAACGCAGCAGGGAGCAAACACAGTCATCAACACTGGGGAAACTCAGGCTAACCTTGCAAGGTTTTGTTCCCTCACCAAACATCACTATTATGACCCAAAGGCCGCATAACTAGCATTGTGATGCAATACATAACAGTCTGAGATAGGAAACTGCCAAATTTCCAGCACTCTGGTATCTTAAAAGCTCACCATATATCCTCTGAGTAGAATTTCAAAGCATTTTCTGTTCAAAGCATATCTTGATTCTTGAGCTACAAATGGACTGACAATTCCTATGAGGTAATTGTACATGTTATGCAAGGTGAGCTGATAATTCAGTCTGCAACCTTAGCCACAAGTTCAAAGTCTGAACATAGTAAATTTGGTCTGGACTAATGAATGTCTACATATTCTACTAAAGATAAAAAGTGCAATGAGAGGAAACAAGGTCAAGCTGGTAAGATAGGAGACATTAGGTGTAGACTGTTGAACGCTGGGTGATACCTTGGCAGCTGAAATGACAATCCCTATCAAGGGCACAGATCCCTTGCTTAGCTAAAGTGACATGAAGTGAGTTGCGTTAAGATTGGAAAAGTTCTTCAGTCATATCACTGCATACCAGCGGAACTTGAGGAAGGCGAGGGAAAGGGGGTTAATGCCACTTTGAGAGGAAGGCGAGTGAAAGGGGTTAATGACACTTTGCGATGAAGACGAGTGAAAGGGGGTTAATGCTACTGTGTGAGGAAGGCGAGGGAAAGGGGGTTAATGCCACTTTGCGATGAAGGCGAGAGAGGGGGTTAATGCTACTGTGTGAGGAAGGCGAGGGGAAGGGGGTTAATGCTACTGTGCGAGGAAGGCGAGGGAACGGAGGTTAATGCTACTGTGAAAGGAAGGCGAGTGAAAGGGGGTTAATGCCACTGTGTGAGGAAGGCGAGTGAAGGGGGTTAATGCCACTGTATGAGGAAGGCGAGTGAAGGGGTTAATGCCACTGTATGAGGAAGGCGAGTGAAGGGGTTAATGCCACTGTATGAGGAAGGCGAGTGAAGGGGTTAATGCCACTGTGTGAGGAAGGCAAGTGAAGGGGTTAATGCCCCTGTGTGAGGAAGGTGTGTGAAAGAGGGTTAATGCCACTGTGTGAGGAAGGCGAGTGAAGGGGTTAATGCCACTGTGTGAGGAAGGCGAGTGAAAGGGGTTAATGCCACTGTGAAAGGGAAGGCGAGTGAAAGGGGTTAATGCCACTGTGTGAGGAAGGCGAGTGAAAGGGGTTAATGCTACTGTGACAGGAAGGCGAGGGAAAGGGGGTTAATGCTACTGTGTGAGGAAGGCGAGTGAAGGGGTTAATGCTACTGTGTGAGGAAGGCGAGTGAAGGGGTTAATGCCACTGTGTGAGGAAGGCGAGTGAAAGGGGTTAATGCCACTGTGTGAGGAAGGCGAGTGAAGGGGTTAATGCCACTGTGTGAGGAAGGCGAGTGAAGGGGTTAATGCCACTGTGTGAGGAAGGCGAGTGAAAGGGGGTTAATGCCACTGTGTGAGGAAGGCGAGTGAAGGGGTTAATGCCACTTGGGAGGAAGGCGAGTGAAGGGGTTAATGCCACTGTGTGAGGAAGGCGAGTGAAGGGGTTAATGCCACTGTGTGAGGAAGGCGAGTGAAGGGGGTTAATGCCACTGTATGAGGAAGGCGAGTGAAGGGGTTAATGCCATTGTATGAGGAAGGCGAGTGAAGGGGTTAATGCCACTGTATGAGGAAGGCGAGTGAAGGGGTTAATGCCACTGTGTGAGGAAGGCAAGTGAAGGGGTTAATGCCACTGTGTGAGGAAGGTGTGTGAAAGAGGGTTAATGCCACTGTGTGAGGAAGGCGAGTGAAGGGGTTAATGCCACTGTGTGAGGAAGGCGAGTGAAAGGGGTTAATGCCACTGTGAAAGGGAAGGCGAGTGAAAGGGGTTAATGCCACTGTGTGAGGAAGGCGAGTGAAAGGGGTTAATGCTACTGTGACAGGAAGGCGAGGGAAAGGGGGTTAATGCTACTGTGTGAGGAAGGCGAGTGAAGGGGTTAATGCCACTGTGTGAGGAAGGCGAGTGAAGGGGTTAATGCCACTGTGTGAGGAAGGCGAGTGAAGGGGTTAATGCCACTGTGTGAGGAAGGCGAGTGAAGGGGTTAATGCCACTGTGTGAGGAAGGCGAGTGAAGGGGGTTAATGCCACTTGGGAGGAAGGCGAGTGAAGGGTGTAGATGCTTCTATCACCCCGTCAAATCACTCTAGATCCGCGAACCAGACACAACCACAAAGTGTGTTCCTTTCCTTCCTTACTTGAGTACACTAGATACTGGAACGTAGACCTCAAAAACATTCATGCCTCATGTGAATTACATCATAGATCATACACACATATCCCTTGATCAAATGGTTAAAAAAAGAGTAAAAAGCAAATAAATTGATAAAATAACAATTTTTAAAAGAAACACTTGATTCTTTGTGGTAGAAATCAATTATAGTAGTAACATCTGCTGCTGCATTTTGATCAGTGTTCAGCTTGTAACTTGAACTACGGTGGATCATTACACCACTTAAAGCAATATCGCAGAAATATCACATCACAGGGAAACAAGAAATGGGCTCCAAATATTGTACTTATGAGGAATTAAACACAGGACATTGACGTGGTGAGCAAATACATTAACCTCCAGTATCCTCAGTCAATATCGTCTGGTGCATATGTTCCTTTAAACACATGTTGCGAATAACAACCATGCAAAAACACTGGACCATGGGCCATGATAACTGTGTCCTAGCAACCATTTCAATACACCAGCTGTCTGTTTAAATTCCTTCCCTGCCTCATTGCTGTGCCATGACCAGAATCTGTATGCCTCTAGATTTCTGTTAATTACATAACGTCTCAGTCTCAATAATCAACAGTAACTATCCCATTTGTTTTTGCTTTGTTTAATCATGTGGTTTGGGTTAGAGAAGCATTAATCTCCGCCTATTCTAGTCTAACAGCATGTGAACACGCAAATAACTTTTGTTTTGTGTGTTTGTTTGTTTGTTTGTTTGTTTGTTATTTAATGCCGCACTCAGCAATATTACAGCTATATGATGGCGGTCTGTAAATAATCGAGACTGGACCAGATCATGAGCATCTGTACACGCAATTGGGATCGATGACATGCATCATCCAAGTCAGCGAGCCTGACCATCCAATCCTGTTACTCGCCTCTTACGACAAGCATAGTCACCTTTTACAGCAAGCATGGGTTGCTGAAGTCCTATTCTATAGGTCCGCAAATAACTAATTTAATATCGAATGCCATATTTTCAAATATTACAATAACAAGGCTGAGTGTAAATTGTCTGGCCAGAAAAAAAACTGCTTGATACACTGGCACTGTTCCTCTTCATGGGATACAATGACACTCAGTCACCCAAGTGGCTCACAGGACCAATCCCCTATCAAGTTCAACCATGAATGTGTCAATATGAGGACTAAAAAAACAACTAGCCCAGCTAAAGATATATATCAATATAAACACTAAACTCTAGCCCAGCTAAAGATATATATCAACATAAACACTAATCTCTAGCCCAGCTAAAGATATATATCAATATAAACACTAAACCCTAGCCCAGCTAAAGATATATATCAATATCAACACTAAACTCTAGCCCAGCTAAAGATATATATCGACATAAACACTAAACTCTAGCCCAGCTAAAGATATTTATCAATATAAACACTAAACTCTAGCCAAGGCTAAAGATATATATCAATATAAACATTAAATTCTTACCCAGCTAAAGATACATATCAATATTAACACTAAACTCTAGACCAGCTAAACACATATTTAAACTCAGAAAACTCTAGCCCAGCTAAAGACATATATCATCACTAAACTCCAGCCCAGCTAAAGATATATATCAACACGAAAATCAAGCCCAGTGAAAGATATATATCGAAACTAACATCCTGCCCTGCTAAAGATATATATATTAACACTAAACTCAAGCCCAGCTAAATATATATATATTAACACGAAACTCTAGTCCAACTAAAGAAATATATCAACACTAAATTCTAGTCCAACTAAAGAAATATATCAACACTAAATTCTAGTCCAGCTAAAGAAATATATCAACACTAAACTCTAGTCCAGCTAAAGAAATATATCAACACTAAACTCTAGTCCAGCTAAAGATATATATCAACACTAAACTCTAGTCCAGCTAAAGATATATATCAACACTAACATCTAGCCCAGCTTATCATGTATATTGACACTAAAGTCTATCCCACCTAAAGATATCTATCAACACTAACATCTAGCCCAGCTTATCATGTATATTGACACTAAAGTCTATCCCACCTAAAGATATCTATCAACACTAACATCTAGCCCAGCTTATCATGTATATTGACACTAAAGTCTATCCCACCTAAAGATATCTATCAACACTAACATCTAGCCCAGCTTATCATGTATATTGACACTAAAGTCTATCCCAGCTAAAGATATCTATCAACACTAACATCTAGCCCAGCTTATCATATATATCAACACTAAAGTCTATCCCAGCTAAAGATATCTATCAACACTAACATCTAGCCCAGCTTATCATGTATATTGACACTAAAGTCTATCCCAGCTAAAGATATCTATCAACACTAACACCTAGCCCAGCTTATCATGTATATTGACACTAAAGTCTATCCCAGCTAAAGATATCTATCAACACTAACATCTAGCCCAGCTTATCATGTATATTGACACTAAAGTCTATCCCAGCTAAAGATATCTATCAACACTAACATCTAGCTCAGCTTATCATGTATATTGACACTACAGTCTATCCCAGCTAAAGATATCTATCAACACCAAAACCTGGCCCAGCCTAGGATCTCCTTCATCATCAAACAGTTATACAAATTTAGGGGTGTCCTGGGGTCCTTGTGGTTAGTTGCAATAGTAGTCACATCTCGGGACGCCCTGACATCTCTTCTTGAACATGAAAGTGATGAGAAGGCCTGTAGACTTTCACTCAAACTATGTCAGCCATCAACTATGACAGACAACCTGTCAAAGGACATTTTGAAAAAAAACACCTGTATTTTCATGAACACAAAGGCATCTGATGTGCTGCATCAGTCTCAGCCAGGAGACTGTTACGCTTAATTCTAATTGCGGCCATAAACTCATTTCTACCAGCATGGAGTCAAAAGACAAATAAATTCACTCACCTGACAGCACCTAGTTATCCGGCCTACAACGCTAATCCTCAGGTAACAGTACTGAATGCTTTACCCAGGCAATTGTAAAACACAAGAAAAGCAATACCGACATCAATATTGATGAGACACCTTTCTATCACCATGGTAACAGCAACAACACTAATGAAACCATCTTCAACCAAATGGAAAGTTGATAGGACAAGAATGCCACTGACAACCATGATCAATATTATGTACATAATATCCCTACCCTCGTGTATCCAGGTGTGTTGTGTATAAGTCATATATACACACGTGCAGGAACTCTACACTGTGCTGATAATGCCATGTATTGATGAAGCTGGAAGCTCAAGAACAGAGTACCTGTTAATGATATTTGATTTTCAAGCGCCTTTATGTTTTTCCATGCTCACAACTAGTTTTATCTGGATGCACTCATTAAATCTTAATAGAAATTCTAAAGACAGTACTTGAAGTTCTTCAATGGATGACAAGGGAGTATTTGGTCTTTGTCATTACCATAATGTTCCAAATTAAAGAGGGGGCACGGGTGGCCCAGTCGTCTCAGGCACCGCAATTCGCTGTGCAGAGTTGCATCCCTTGGACTCGCCAGAAACCTATGATTGTGGGTTTGAATCCCAGTTCTACCCGATTATGTTTCTAGGTTTATTAGCACCAAACCCATATCGTGGGTTTCACCGAAGTGGTAAATGTCTGAGACCTGCATCACTTGGGGCTTTCCTCCCACATTAAGCTGACACGCCGTGATATGACTGGAATACTGTTAAAAACGGCGTTAAACACAACTCACTCACTCACTCCAAATTAAAGATTTAGGGGCCCTTGCTTCAAATAATAATGTGCATAAGGACAATGCACGAAATCCACACCGTAAAGTATGTGCAAAGTGCTTCGTTATTACCTAGGTCATTGTATCAGTGTGCACCCTATTTTCATTCTCGGCTCCCTGAGAAGGACACAACCCAAGCTTCCTAAAAGGAGTAAAGTCCACAGTCACATCCTACCGGGTACCCATTCACTGCTGGGTGAACAGAGGCATATTTGGAACAAAGTCACGTGCCTAAAGAGACACCACATGTTGCATGTATGTGCTTCAGTGCAAGATAGGGCCAAAGCCTAAGAAACTGCTAAGAATATATACTGATGGATAATGGAAATGAAAAAAGGAACACTTTGTTTTAGACATAGTGAAAAGATACCCTGTCCCGGGTTCCCAGCCTTGTCTACAAAATACACGTTGGAACCATTGCACACAAACACATCTCAACATTTGATTCTGACGTGGTGAACTTGTATGGCAGTATTTCAAATGTACTGACAGTAGAGCTTATTTCCCTATATTTTTCATTGTTCCCTTATTTGTTTCCATGAGTATCGCTTTTACTAAACATATTTAAAATAATAATAACCCTAAGCGAAGCAGCTGATCGCTATTGCCAGGTATTATTTTTTACATGGAACCAGTCTGACCAGTCACCGTCAAGGCTCCCGTGCACGTGATTGCGTGATCACGAGAATTACGTGTTGACATAGAATCGTCCAACAAAAACAAATATGACTTTTAAGGAATCAAAGTATGGCATTTATGATATATGTATCCATTCTCTGTCAACTAAAGTTCGTTTCAAGGTGTCAATAGCAGTAATCTGACCATGGTTGCTGTTAATAACGGTGAGTTGTGCAATCTTCTGATCGCTTCACACACGATTTCGCCGAAATTAATTAAAACAATATCAAAAGGAATTTTGAATAATATTAATGAAATAAGTTTCAAACATAAGTCCAGATATACAAAGAACACTTTTTATAGCCAGACAGTGTAATTACATCAATAATTTGCGAACTTCAGTATGGATTTGTTGACATGGTATTTCCGGTGTTACGTGCTCACGGTAATTTCTTTCCATGGGGAAAAAATATCAAAACTCATTAATTCGTGTATAATGCACACACCCTTCTACACAGCTACGTTTTTTGGAAAAAAAGTGCGCACTATACTCAAGAAAATACGGTATATATATCTAGGATCCTTCAATTTGAACAGGTAAGTTCAGTATCTCAGGCCACCTTTACAGGTCTGACTGAGGCCACATCCCTGAGGCCACATCCCTGAGACCACGTCCCTGAGACCACGTCCCTGAGTCCACGTCCCTGAGCCCACGTCCCTTAGGCCACGTCCCTCAGGCCACGTCCCTGAGGCCACGTCCCTGAGGCCACGTCCCTGAGGCCACGTCCCTGAGACCACGTCCCTCAGGCCACATCCCTGAGGCCACGTCCCTGAGACCACGTCCCTGAGGCCACATCCCTGAGGCCACATCCCTGAGGCCACGTCCCTGAGACCACATCCCTGAGACCACATCCCTGAGACCACATCCCTGAGACCACGTCCCTGAGGCCACATCCCTGAGGCCACATCCCTGAGGCCACGTCCCTGAGACCACATCCCTGAGACCACATCCCTGAGACCACGTCCCTGAGGCCACATCCCTGAGGCCACGTCCCTGAGGCCACGTCCCTGAGGCCACATCCCTGAGACCACGTCCCTGAGGCCACGTCCCTGAGACCACATCCCTGAGGCCACGTCCCTGAGACCACGTCCCTGAGACCACATCCCTGAGACCACGTCCCTGAGACCACATCCCTGAGGCCACTTCCCTGAGACCACGTCCCTGAGACCACGTCCCTGAGGCCACATCCCAGAGGCCACATCCCTGAGACCACATCCCTGAGACCTAAGTCTAAATTAATATTTCTGTCTTGGTCTGCTAACATAAATCCAAACACCAAAATGGATATTGTAAGATGTAGCAGTATCACAAGGGGTACATGTGGTTTTATGTGTCCTGCGTTAGTTTTTTTTACCAAGTCCCAGAGGAGAGTGGTATAAAACCAAATGTGGGACGGATTAAACCACATGTACCCCTCGTGATACTGCTGCAACAAACCTATCTCACTGACATGTTTTAATGTGACATTGAAAAAGAATTAACACAAATTCAAAATTGATAGAAAACAGCTGGGGTTAACTTGTGCTATGTCACATGACTTCCACTGACTCCGAAAAAGCGTGCGGTTTTTTGCTTTGATGCAGGATATAAGGGATTTATTCTACTTCTCAGAAATTCATGTGCATCCTGTATTGCTCGTGGCGGGGTATAAGAGATTTCTATCCCCACTGAAAAATGTATTACCCTCCAAGGCTGGTTACACAGTATTTTATCCTGAGGACAATCAGATCTCATCATTCTGACATGAAGGTATGATCAAGTATTTTATCAGATCTCATCATTCAGACATGGACGTGTGATAAAGTATTTTATCAGATCTCATCATTCAGACATGAAGGTATGATAAAGTATTTTATCAGATCTCATCATTCAGACATGGACGTGTGATAAAGTATTTTATCAGATCTCATCATTCAGACATGGACGTGTGATAAAGTATTTTATCAGATCTCATCATTCAGACATGGACGTGTGATAAAGTATTTTATCAGATCTCATCATTCAGACATGGACGTGTGATAAAGTATTTTATCAGATCTCATCATTCAGACATGGACGTGTGACAAAAGAAGATGTCAAAATACATGTTGGGGCTTGCACTGCCTCATCGGTACTGTCTGAAGCATGGAGGACGACCATGTGATGGATAGTTTCTTTTTACATTTATTGTACGAGACCAACCGATCAAATAAGTTGCCACTTGTAACAAGCATATGTTGCCAGGGACCAATTCTAACACTGAATGACTACCGAAAATGTCCTACATTCCTCAACAACTCTAAAAGTAAGGAAGAAATTCTGCTAAAAAGGTCAAATAACCGAGCAGCATACAAAATTCAAAATTGACAAATCAGTAATGTTTGTTTTTATTGCTTAATGCCGCACTCAGCAATATTCCAGCTATATGAAGGCGGTCTGTAAATAATCAAGTCTGGACCAGACAAACCAGTGATGGACATTGTGAGCACATCATGGGGACATGCTGACACACAATCAACCAAGTCACCACACCTGACCACCTGATCCTCTCAGTTGACTCTTTCAGCCAGCATCGTCGCCTGAAGCAGTGACGGGATTGTTTTACCTTGTCTTCTCAAATTCCTTCAAGAAGGCGGGAGTTTCGTTGAACAGATCGTCGTCCGACTCCGGGTCCGAGTCACTACCAGCTTCACAGTCCGATAGAGCATCTGGAACACAAACATAGCATTGGTTTCCTCTGCAGCCTATTAGAACGTTTATTTGCAGTTAATTCCCCAAACCAAACAAAACAGTTAAACGTTCTTCCCCAAAAGAGTCAGAATGAATAAACCAGGTCAGAACGTTTACTACATATATCTCCTTTGTATGTAATTAGCCCTGAAACCTCATCCCCTCTGTTGCTATCGTTTAAGTGTCACTTCAGGCCATGTTGCTCATCAGGATTGAGTGAGTGAGTGACTCAGTATGGTTTTCGCCCCTTTAACTTAGCAATATTTCAGCAATATCACGGCTGGGCACACTGGAAAAAGAGCTTCACACACTGTACCCATGAGGGAGATCGAACCCGGAGACAACACTTCAACCAGCATGCTACCCCACTGCACCCTCATCAGGATAAAGCATGCGTAGGATATGAGGTGTCTCCTCAGGCAGGCAACTTTGTTAGAAAAATGTCTGTTCAGCCAGCAGTGAATGAGTACCCGGTAGAATGAGATGGTTATGTGGCTGTTAACCAAAGCTTCACTGGCAGCTTGGGTTGTATACTCCCCAGGAAGCTGAGAATGAAAAATTGAATGCACACTGATCTATATTAAACATATCAACGCGAGTCCATAATAATTTATAACTCTGAGGCTTGCCCAGGAACTTTAAACTTTTATCACTAAGTGTTGATACATTTGTCACCAGGGTGAGATTCTACTATACAGGGATTGACACAGCCTGCGATTCCGCGATATTCTCGCATTGTTGTCGTAGATATCGCATCAACATTCAATCAGCATGATTGAAAATCGCGTAGAGCTGTCAATAGTTTTATCTGCATTAACACACTCATTTACACCAACAAAAATCTAAATTGCGTATTGCTTGAATAAATTTATCTACAGTACATAAAAATGTCAATTAAAAACTTACATCAAATGTTGTCAATCAAAACAGCGATTGGCATACTCGCAACATAGCATGCTATCTCTTAATACTGTGCATAACCAATTCCTATATCACTGCATGGAGCTTTGCATCAGCTGACAAGGGTGGAGTGCGCAACATTTTTTTTCATCCCCGATTGGCAAACAAGTGTTTGTGTTTACAAACTAAACACTTTGGTAGCGCACGAAAATCTTATTCCGTGACCTACAAATCCAAGTCATTAATCATATTTTTAAAAGACTTAAATCCTAGCAGAAATCAAAGACGTTGATCTACATGTATGTGCGTTTGTGCAGAAATCAAGAGAGAAAAAGGCAATCACGGGTAGAGTTTCAAAACACGAGCAAATTTCAATTTTGGAATGACAGCAAAACAAAAACTTAATGAATATACATACAACATACATTTCTCCATAATAATCTACAAATTGCAGATCAGAAACGATCGTAATTTAGATGAGATTCGCCTAGCCAGTGACGGCAGCAGTGACATTTTCTGGCTGCTGCACATGGCAAACATGCCGCCTTCTGTGTGAAATAAATGACTTAATTGTTGCTAATTAAACAAGAGGGTGAACCTGGAGCAATAGTCGTTGTATAATGAACTGTCACTTCTAATTTATTGAAAAGTGCACATTGATAAGATTTCATTTGATACGATCAGAGGCCTCTGATATGGTACACACTTCAGACGGAAATAAGACGGCGAAATTGACGAAAGCACTGGAATGTAAATAATATATTTTTTGCCAACAAACTGTAATACCACTTACGACAGTCGCTATTTCATGTCATCACTCTTAATATATTGAATTACGATCTAAACACACATTGTCGAAATTTGATAACTGCAGATTGTTGTCTCCTTCATGGCAATGAAATGAAGAGCTGATGGTGGTAAACATGCTTCCTAAACGATCTATAATTGTCCTCGCGAATAATTCCCCATCAAGTCAACAATGAACAGAAATACAGAAATATTAGTGTAATTTCTCCTAAAGAAGAACATAAATGTAAGTTGAATGTAATGTTAATACTAATGCTAATATTTTTAAATACATGTATTCGCAGTGGAATAATTAATGTTCGAAAATAGGATATATCTATATAATCTAGTAATATTACTTGCAAAATTATTTGAGTCACAAGTACCAAAAATCAAATACAGTTTCCCACTGTGTGAATATGAAATATCTCTGAAAATTAGCAAAATCTCATCACACGCCAAAAAATCTCATTGCTTTTGGACCACGGGAGATTTTCTCTCATAGGTAAAAATTTCCAGGATAATCCCTGTGCTAATCATTCAACATCAACGCTCCAACTTCTGCTTATTAATGGATAATTTTAATTTCATCCATCCAAACATATGAAACATTTCAAATTAATAACAGCAAAATTCCCAAACAATCCATATCCACCTTTAACACAAATCAACCACTGTCATGGCTCTTGCTTGCTTCTTAAATTTAAATCCTTAAAAATATAATTTAAAGTTAAAATCAGTGAAGGCACACTTGTCAATGCACTGCCCTTGGAAGACCACAGGAAGAATGGCTTGTACAGGAAGCAAAGTCTGCCATGAGTCCTGTCACATTGTTTGGTCTATACACTGTGAAGAGGTCCGTAGTCCATCTCTCCCAGTGCACACTTAACCAACCTCCCAGACACATAAACTCGCACACCCACTATTTATCCAATGACAGCCTGCTTGCTCCCGTGACAAAAGAACATGTAAATGAATGACTAGATATTGCTTTATGCAGCATCAGCAAGCTTGCAGCATTTAGAGAACATGTACATAGCTGGGTGTCAAATTTCTTATGTTCTGTGTCTATTTATGCTTAATTAATGTGGTACTGATGTGACCTTCAACAATGTGCAAGCAGATTACATGAGATGAGGTGAAATGGGGATAAACGTCGCGTCCAAGATTATTGCAGTTATATGGCGACGTGCATGCGTGTGTGGCTGCTAGTGCTAGTCCAGACCACTGAGATACCATGAATACCCCACTCAGACACAGTACACTGACTCCAAGCCGATCAGTCCTTGTTTTAGCCCCTTAATGTCGAGCCAGACAGGGCAACAACAAGTACCATCTTTGAATGTCTTTTAGTATGACACGGCCGGGGATCGCACCCCGGGCCTTCTGCTCTCCGGGCGGACGCTCTACCACTAGACCACATAGGCTGTCCCCTGATTATGTAACAAGAGCATGTGTGACAGCCTCACATCTGTACATCTACAATGTTCTACGATGTTCTGTGATGTTCTGTGTTCTATGATTATCTCAATGTTCTCTTGTGTGCTGTTCTGTATAATTGTCTACAAAGTTCTCTTGTGTGCTGTTTTGGGATTGTCTACAATGTTCTTTTGTGTGATGTTCTCTATGATTGTCTACAATGTTCTCTTGTGTGCTGTTTTGGGATTGACTACAATGTTCTTTTGTGTGATGTTCTCTATGATTGTCTACAATGTTCTCTTGTGTGCTGTTTTGAGATTGTCTACAATGTTCTTTTGTGTGATGTTCTCTATGATTGTCTACAATGTTCTCTTGTGTGCTGTTTTGGGATTGACTACAATGTTCTTTTGTGTGATGTTCTCTATGATTGTCTACAATGTTCTCTTGTGTTCTAGGATGCTATGTGATGTTTTATGATTGTATGTGATGTTTTATGATTGTATGTGATGTTTTATGATTGTATGTGATGTTTTATTATGCTACGTGATGTTCTGATGTTCAGTGATGTTCTATGATGTTCAGTGGCTTTTAATGGGGGGAATATAAAATCAAACATTATTTGTCTGATAACAGCTGCCATAACACATAGCTGGAATATTGCTGACTGGCATAAATCAATGTTCGTCCTCATTATCAAATATTTCTCACTGCTTACCAATGATTTTAATCTATCCTTCACATAACGTGACAAGTTTAATGGACACTTTAATTGCCTCTTGTGAAAAATCAAGATATCAAGACACTTTCCTGTCAGGTTTCAGTTGCTAGGTTACAAGAGTTGCTGTATATATACTAGCTGCTATGGATGTTTATGTCATTGACTGAATTAACTAACATCAACTATCACTTTCCATTTCAGAAGAAAACAGCTTTATCGTTATACCCCGCCATGGGGTAAACAAGAATTTTGTTTGTTCATACAGTAGTGAATGTACACAGAGAAAGGGAGGGTTACACCACATCAAAAACATAACTGCATCAATTATTAACTTAGTCTTGACAAATTCACTTCAAATGTTTATGAATAACCTTATTCTAATCACTGAAAAAAACAACACTGAGAGGAAGTAGGCTGGTTCAAATGCCACTTGCAAATTGTGTTTTTTCTCACCATTAACCATATACCTTGTACAAATTCCTTTGTCACGTGTTATACATCTCTTTTAGGTTATTATAGCAACGGTTCTCAGAAAATCCAAAATTATTGCCAAAGAAACACAAAAAATACTTTTTTAGACATACCAAAAGATCAAAAGACAACACTGCTGCATGTGTTTGGTACACATTCAAAGTTTCATAATAAAATACAAATTGGTTTCCAAGTCATGCTCTGGAAACAAAACCTGACTGACTGACGCACAGACAGAAAGACGGATGACCGCACCCATTCCTGTATCACCCCTCCCACTTCATGGCGAGATTGGGCGAGAAGAGTGAGTGAGTGAGTGAGTGAGTTGGGTTTAACGCCGCTTTTAACAGTATTCCAGTTATATAGCGGCATGTCAGCTTAATGCGGGAGGAAAGCCCGAAGTGATGCAGGTATCAGACGTTTACCACTTCGGTGAAACCCACGAGCACGGGTATGGTGCTGACAAATCTAGAAACATAATTCTGGCGTGTCCAGGGGACGCAACTGTGCACAGCAAATCACAACGACTTAGACGACTGGGCCACCTGTGCCCCCTGGTCAAGGAAATGGTCATGGGGTGCTTATTAATATGGTGAATACAAATACCCCTCCATATCGTCTGATGTACACATAAAAGCATTTTCTGAATGGATACTTGTGTTTCTTCAAGCAAGGTGTACGTTGGATCAAAACAAAGGACCAGAAAATGATTATCAAACGTAAAAGAGAACAAAATAATTGACCGTTACCTAATTTTTGGGTTGGAGTTGGAGTTCCCTCATCATCCAAACCTCCCACATTCAGCTAGTTCAGATTCTCTTGAATTTTTTGGTTACTTGAAGAACGAAAATATGAAAATCTATCTTTTCTTGACCAAGATTGGTTGAAAAGACTCCCAAGAAATCTACATCCCAGAAGCCATCACATATGTCCAAATGATTACTACACACAAACATGGTAGGATATGAATACTGATGGGTGAAACGGACGGATACGGAGGGCCAGTTTGTATTTATAACTATTGCTGGTTTTATAATGCCAGAAGTCTTTCCTTTGAGGCATCCAGAAAGGATAAAACAGACCAATTTTGCACATACAAGCTTAAAGAAATAAATGAATTGGTTCTCAGGCAATGGCTTTTGAAAACATAGTGCGGGCTGGCGGTGTTTTTGTTTGTTTTTTGTTATTGTTCAAACAAGTATGTAACCAAATAAACAGTTGTGTTCAATCAACCAGGGAAAGGGCCTCCGGACATAAATGTATTCCTTGATAAGTAAATTACTGGAATACAGTATTTGACTACTGTTGGACTACCAATGTGTGCATTATAAACGCATGCAATGGGCTTTGATTTTATTTCACAATGCAAAGACGTTATTTTTTTTCGAAATGGAATTAAAAACGAAATGTGTGGCGGACTTTATGAAGATGTGGGCAGTGCCTGAGAACCAAGACAATTATATTTTTTAGGCACATATTCATGTTTTTGTATTAATTACTGACGAGGTTACCATGGTTACTACTCCTTTTGAAATGCAACTGCCAAATATGACAGGTATAATCACGGTTGATGTTAATAGAATATAAGAACAATGTTTCATTCGCCCTCCATCACCAGACAGCCATCATGGCAACACACGACAACAGCAGCAAGAACAAACAGGTCAACTTACCATCATCCTTCTTCTTTGGAGCTTCTGTTTTCTCCTCTCTGACCTCTTTCACAGACGTCTCTGACATCGCTGAGCTCAGCTTAGGAATCCTGTAAGACCCCAAAGGGTTACACATGTCGGAGGCCCGCCGTGTTGGAGTATGGGTAGGTCTGCATGGACCTGACGACTCTGACACAGCACTTGATGTCGATGAGACAGATGGTTTGGCTTTAAACAGTGGAGACTTTGTCAGATTGGACTTAAATTTAGACAACTTTGAGGTGTCTAATACCATTTTAGATTTCGATGGCGTCCGTACAGCTTCAGGGGTGTCGACGTCCATGGCTTCAGGAAGCTCATATGAACCTTCACTGGTCCAGTCTATAGTTCTTGTTCGATCCGCATCTTTGTGGCTCGGGGAGGCATCGTGTGACAGAAACCTCTTGATATCTGCTTTCGGGTTTTTCACTGTTTTCCCAAAACATGGTGAGCTTTTAAATTTATGCTTATCCCTGACATCACCCTTTGTCCCTGAGTCATTGCGGTGTCTATCTCCGTCCGAAGACCTGGGACTAGAAGTGGGTGACTTAGAGTTCGGACTACTGTGATGGCGCTTCTTCTCTCCACCATGCTTCTTCTTCCTAGGTTTTGTGGACCACCATTGGTCAGTCTCTGGTTCCAGCTGCTGTTGATGTGATGACTTCTTCACCCAATCGCTTACATCTCTAAGACTCATCCCGCGCACCTTTTCTGAAAACAAAGAATCTCTGCTTTCTGATCCTGACGGGATCAGTTTTGAGGCTGATCCTTGAACATTTGGGTCACTCCACGCAGATGGGGAGGCAGCTACAGACACTGGCGATCTGTCCACATGATTGGGTGATGATCCTTCACCAACGGCATCCTTGAGGTCTGGATCTCTGCTGTCACTTGCTCTCAAAGGTTTTATTGGCCCTGACTCCTTGGGACTGGCAATTGGGCCTTTCCTGAGATCATCACTCTCATCGTTCTCAATTTTCTGCAAATCTTTTGTACCAACAAGCACCTTAGTACTTAAATCACTGCAAACTGAACTTCCTCCAACCCGACCCTCCCTGCCTGGTCCCGAGGACGGGCCCTGCTCCTTGGTATTCACGAACAACCCCTTGTCCACTAAATCTGACTGACCCCGATGGACACCCGTATCATCTGTCAGCTGAGGTTCCAAAGAAGGACCTGAGACCTGGGTCAAAGAAGTGGAGTCTTTTGTCCTGAAATCTTCATCCTGAGCAACCTCTCTGACCTGACTCTCATCTGTGGGCACAGAACATCTCCCTGTCACCCCACCACCATGACACCTTGCCACGGACTTAGCAACATCCTCGGAGTGTCTGCTTCCTTCATCTCTGGAACCTCCAGCAATGTTCCCAGATTGTCCAACGGGCGTGCCTACAGACAAGGATCTGGACAGTGTCGGTCTGTGACCTGCATCTTTTCCATCACTTGTATATTGCGCAGCGTCATCTTCATCAGGAGGAACACCCCAATAACCACCATCTGTCAAATCTTCAAATCTCTGAGGTCCGTTTCGGACTGCCTCAGAAGCTCTGTTGCAATACTGACTGTGATCCTCGTTCTCACTGATCCTCCGTCCCGGTGAGCTCACTATTCCTACAAGAGCAACTATGAATAAGAACAATGTAACAACATAAAATATTTCATACGACTGCCAAACTCAAACAGAATAAAGGACAATAAGACACTAAGATCTTATCGATTACTTTGCTTATGAAGACAATGAATTTTTAATCTTACACTTTGTGCAAAAATGTGAACAGTCAATCAACAAATTAGCGATAGAATGTCTACAGCAGGGACAACTGTTACTCCATAACATGCAGAACAACACACACACCGTCGACATCCGACACAAAAAATCAATACTTCTCCACATATAGATTGCCAAGGTAAGAACTTCCGCTTATACAAGTTAATGTTGTATAACACAGGAGACAGAAATATTCAAGCACTATCCAAGTAGTCTGTAAATATCTGAACCAAACAACCAGTGATTGAAAGAATGAGCACTGATCGATGCCTTCCTGGACATGATGCCAGACAGACCACCTTTCACTGTATATAGCTGGCTATTACACAAGCATGGGTAACCAGGGACTCACCTGCATCTCCACAGGGAGACGAGACAAGCACTGGTAACTAGGGACCTATTCTCACTCTGAATCCCAACAGCGAGACAAGCATGTGCCACTCAGCTCCAATCTTCCCGAGGCAAGTGAGTTAACTGACTATAAAAGTCCAGTCTCCACGCTTGCCTAACTAGGCTGGTAATATGGAGTTACATTTTGGCGGGACTAACGAGTCTATGCATAGTCCAATCAAAATCACGCACTGAAATTGAAATCCGGTTTGTAAAGTGTCATGCAGATTTCAGGCAGGATTTGCAAAGCATGTGCACCGCTAACTCGTTATCACAATAAAGATCTTGATTATCAATCAGATCTTCTTGACTGGGCGCCACCGTTGGCGCCACCAAGTGATACGAGAGGTTGAATCTGATTGGTCAATAGGAGAGGCATAGAAAGGACATAACTCGTAATAGCCACTGGTGGCGCTACAATCGAGCCCAGGAATTCCAGCCTAGGGCAAGGGTGGAAACTGGACTTTTAAAGTCAGGGAAGATGCTCAGCTCCCACTACACATGGTGGACCACTGGCTCCCAATACTACAGTACTACACACGGTGGACCACTGGCTCCCAGTACTACACATGGTGGACCACTGGCTCCCAGTACTACACATAGGGGACCACTGGCTCCCAGTACTACATATAGTGGACCACTGGCTCCCAGTACTACACTTGGTGGACCACTGGCTCCATGTATTACACATGGTGGACCACTGGCTCCCAGTACTACACATGGTGGACCACTGGCTCCCAGTACTACACATGGTGGACCACTGGCTCCCAGTACTACACTTGGTGGACCACTGGCTCCCAGTACTACACATGGTGGACCACTGGCTCCCAGTACTACACATGGTGGACCACTGGCTCCCAGTACTACAGTACTACACATGGTGGACCACTGGCTCCCAGTACTACAGTACTACACATAGTGGACCACTGGCTCCCAGGACTACACATAGTGGACCCCTGGCTCCCAGAACTACACATGGTGGACCACTGGCTTCCAGTACTACACATAGTGGACCACTGGCTCCCAGTACTACACATAGTGGACCACTGGCTCCCAGTACTACACATAGTGGACCACTGGCTCCCAGTACTACACATAGTGGACCACTGGCTTCCAGTACTACACATAGTGGACCACTGGCTTCCAGTACTACAGTACTACACATGTAGACCACTGGCTCCTGGTATTACACTTGGTGGACCACTGGCTCCCAGTACTACACATGGTGGACCACTGGCTCCCAGTACTATACATAGTGGACCACTGGCTCCCAGTACTACACATGGTGGACCACTGGCTTCCAGTACTACACATAGTGGACCACTGGCTCCCAGTACTACACATAGTGGACCACTGGCTCCCAGTACTACACATAGTGGACCACTGGCTCCCAGTACTACACATGGTGGACCACTGGCTCCCAGGACTACACATAGTGGACCACTGGCTCCAAATACTACAGTACTACACATGGTGGACCACTGGCTCCCAGGTCTACACATAGTGGACCACTGTCTCCCAGTACTACACATGGTGGACCACTGGCTCCCAGTACTACACATAGTGGACCACTGGCTCCCAGTACTACAGTACTGCACATGGTGGACCACTGGCTCCCAGTGCTACACATGGTGGACCACTGACTCCCAGTACTACAGTACTACACATGGTGGACCACTGGCTCCCAGGACTACACATAGTGGACCACTGGCTCCCAGTACTACACATGGTGGACCCCTGGCTCCCAGTACTACACATAGTGGACCACTGGCTCCCAGTGCTACACATAGTGGACCACTGGCTCCCAGTACTACACATAGGGGACCACTGGCCCCCAGTACTACACATAGTGGACCACTGGCTCCCAGTACTACACTTGGTGGACCACTGGCTCCATGTATTACACATAGTGGACCACTGGCTCCCAGTACTACACATGGTGGACCACTGGCTCCCAGTACTACACATGGTGGACCACTGGCTCCCAGTACTACAGTACTACACATGGTGGACCACTGGCTCCCAGTACTACAGTACTACACATAGTGGACCACTGGCTCCCAGGACTACACATAGTGGACCCCTGGCTCCCAGAACTACACATGGTGGACCACTGGCTTCCAGTACTACACATAGTGGACCACTGGCTCCCAGTACTACACATAGTGGACCACTGGCTCCCAGTACTACACATAGTGGACCACTGGCTCCCAGTACTACACATAGTGGACCACTGGCTTCCAGTACTACACATAGTGGACCACTGGCTTCCAGTACTACAGTACTACACATGGTAGACCACTGGCTCCTGGTATTACACTTGGTTGACCACTGGCTCCCAGTACTACACATGGTGGACCACTGGCTCCCAGTACTATACATAGTGGACCACTGGCTCCCAGTACTACACATGGTGGACCACTGGCTTCCAGTACTACACATAGTGGACCACTGGCTCCCAGTACTACACATAGTGGACCACTGGCTCCCAGTACTACACATAGTGGACCACTGGCTCCCAGTACTACACATGGTGGACCACTGGCTCCCAGGACTACACATAGTGGACCACTGGCTCCAAATACTACAGTACTACACATAGTGAACCACTGGCTCCCAGGTCTACACATAGTGGACCACTGTCTCCCAGTACTACACATGGTGGACCACTGGCTCCCAGTACTACACATAGTGGACCACTGGCTCCCAGTACTACAGTACTGCACATGGTGGACCACTGGCTCCCAGTGCTACACATGGTGGACCACTGACTCCCAGTACTACAGTACTACACATGGTGGACCACTGGCTCCCAGGACTACACATAGTGGACCACTGGCTCCCAGTACTACACATGGTGGACCACTGGCTCCCAGTACCACACATAGTGGACCACTGGCTCCCAGTACTACACATAGTGGACCACTGGCTCCCAGTACTACACATAGTGGACCACTGGCTCCCAGTACTACAGTACTACACATAGTGGACCACTGGCTCCCAGTACTACACATAGTGGACCACTGGCTCCCAGTACTACACATGGTGGACCACTGGCTCCCAGGACTACACATAGTGGACCACTGGCTCCCAGTACTACACATAGTGGACCACTGGCTCCCAGTACTACAGTACTACACATGGTGGACCCCTGGCTCCCAGTACTACAGTACTTAATCACCATAAAGCATGACCAATCTCTACAGACAAACATAATATTCCAATGGCAGTCGACACATCACATTGCGAGAGTAGCACCAAATGTAAAGCTATGGAATCTCATTAAAATGCTCACTACCATCACACAAAGCTTCATGTGGAGGTAGTGGACACTGAGGTGAGTGAGTAATTGAGCGAGCGTGACTTTACATCTCTTTTAGCAATATTCCAGCAATAGCACAGTGGGAGACACCAGAAATGGGATTCACACATTGTACGCATGTGGGAATCGAAGCAGGGCCTTCAGCGTGACGAGCTAATGCTTGAACCACTGGGCTACAGGCCACCCTGATTGTAATGAGACTGAAAAGCTGCGTTGAAGTTCATCCGGGTTAAAAGTATGTTTACTTTTTCTCCATATATTCTAGGATCCACAACACTATTTTGAAATATCTATTTACCAAAAACTGTCGGTTTTGTGACAGTAGTGCTTCCTCCATATAAAGATGTTCCTTAGGGGTCTTCAGCAACATTGTGGTCTAATTTGATACCACTGGCAAACAAATCTAGAACGTCACGCTAAGCATCCGTAGTTCAGTGAGAGAGTTCATAAGAATTGACTTAATTATGTTTTAGCGCTTATGAAATCATGAAATCAAAACACAGTGTATACACTTTGCATAAATCTGCATAGCATAAAGCACACCATATTTACATTAATACAAATGCAAAAAATATCAAAGTCAATTCTTAAATAACTAACAGCGTTAGAAATTGGCACTAGTTCTGTAGTCCTTGCCAAACTGCCCAATAGTTAAGGTATCATAAGGACTTGTAGAAATTTGCCCTTTATAAAGGTTTACATGTTTTCATTATAAGGAGAAGTGGACTATTTAGTTTCTACCCCTGACTAACCGAGACTGTGATGGCTTGGTCAGTGTGACCTGTAACTCACTGATATAGAAACAACTGAAGAGGCCTAAAGATTAACTTGACGTTATGCAGTGAATCCATTGCTAATATACAATGTTAAAATACCTTTGAAACATAGGAAATAAGAACTTAAGAAAAACATTTTTTCCCAATTTGCATGACAAAGTAGTTTGAAACCCTAAATATATCCCACATGTTAAACCAGATCTGTAAAACCATCACTCAGTGGACAGTGTTAGCCATCCTTCACAAGCTTGCCACATGGGTCAATACAACCAGCAGGAAATCATAAATGGCTAATTAATCAACAGTTAATGGCACTTACTCATTTTCCACACACCAGCAGCCTTGTGAGTGTACAGCTAGTGTTCCACCACGAGGCTTGGATAGACCAGGTCATACAACTCTACACACTAGCTAGTGTTCCACCACGAGGCTTGGATAGACCAGGTCATACAACTCTACACACTAGCTAGTGTTCCAACACTGTGACACGAGGCTTGGATAGACCAGGTCATTTAACACTACACACCAGCAGCCTAGTTAGTGTACAGCCAGTGTTCCACCACGAGGCTTGGATAGACCAGGTCATACAACTCTACACACTAGCTAGTGTTCCACCACGAGGCTTGGATAGACCAGGTCATACAACTCTACACACTAGCTAGTCTTCCACCACGAGGCTTGGATAGACCAGGTCATACAACTCTACACACTAGCTAGTGTTCCAACACTGTGACACGAGGCTTGGATAGACCAGGTCATTTAACACTACACACCAGCAGCCTAGTAAGTGTACAGCCAGTGTTCCAACACTGTACAAGGCTTGGATAGACCAGGTCATTAAACACAACACACTCCTCCCAATACAGACAGTTTTAATGATCAATATCTTCCAATCCTGAATACACTGCTTGCCTATGCTGCATACTATCGGAACAAACGTCCGCTGAATAGCAGATTTCCATCTGTCCCCAGGCTGCTTGCTGATTCATGCATTGCTTCAATGTCCTGAAGCGACACCATCTGGCGATGTGAACCCTCTGCTCTAATCACAAAAACAGCTGTAACACAAGTGGGTTACTGCTTGTTTGTTTGTTGTTTCCAGTGATTGACATCCTGAGCATCAATCCACGCAATTGGGATACAATGACATGCATCCAGTTAGTCGCCTTTTACAATATGTGGATTACTCGAGATCGAGAAAGAGAGAGAGATTAACGTACGTGTGTGTGTGTGTGTGTGTGTGTGTGTGTGTGTGTGTGTGTGTGTGTGTGTGTGTGTGTGTGTGTGTGTGTGTGTGTGTGTGTGTGTGTGTGTGTGTGTGTGTGTGGCTGCTTGTACTTATCTGGACTAATGCCGATTTATAGTGCTAGCCCACTGAGACACCATGGCACAGTTTAACATGACTACCCCACTCAGACACAGTGTACTGACTGAGGTGACCAGTCCCTGTTTTAGCCCACTGAGACACCATGGCACAGTTTAACATGACTACCCCACTCAGACACAGTGTACTGACTGAGGTGACCAGTCCTTGTTTTAGCCCACTGAGACACCATGGCACAGTTTAACATGACTACCCCACTCAGACACAGTGTACTGACTGAGGTGACCAGTCCTTGTTTTAGCCCACTGAGACACCATGGCACAGTTTAACATGACTACCCCACTCAGACACAGTGTACTGACTGAGGTGACCAGTCCTTGTTTTAGCCCACTGAGACACCATGGCACAGTTTAACATGACTACCCCACTCAGACACAGTGTACTGACTGAGGTGACCAGTCCTTGTTTTAGCCCACTGAGACACCATGGCACAGTTTAACATGACTACCCCACTCAGACACAGTGTACTGACTGAGGTGACCAGTCCTTGTTTTAGCCCACTGAGACACCATGGCACAGTTTAACATGACTACCCCACTCAGACACAGTGTACTGACTGAGGTGACCAGTCCTTGTTTTAGCCCACTGAGACACCATGGCACAGTTTAACATGACTACCCCACTCAGACACAGTGTACTGACTGAGGTGACCAGTCCTTGTTTTAGCCCACTGAGACACCATGGCACAGTTTAACATGACTACCCCACTCAGACACAGTGTACTGACTGAGGTGACCAGTCCTTGTTTTAGCCCACTGAGACACCATGGCACAGTTTAACATGACTACCCCACTCAGACACAGTGTACTGACTGAGGTGACCAGTCCTTGTTTTAGCCCACTGAGACACCATGGCACAGTTTAACATGACTACCCCACTCAGACACAGTGTACTGACTGAGGTGACCAGTCCTTGTTTTAGCCCACTGAGACACCATGGCACAGTTTAACATGACTACCCCACTCAGACACAGTGTACTGACTGAGGTGACCAGTCCTTGTTTTAGCCCACTGAGACACCATGGCACAGTTTAACATGACTACCCCACTCAGACACAGTGTACTGACTGAGGCGACCAGTCCCTGTTTTAGCCCACTGAGACACCATGGCACAGTTTAACATGACTACCCCACTCAGACACAGTGTACTGACTGAGGCGACCAGTCCCTGTTTTAGCCCACTGAGACACCATGGCACAGTTTAACATGACTACCCCACTCAGACACAGTGTACTGACTGAGGCGACCAGCCCCTGTTTTAGCCCACTGAGACACCATGGCACAGTTTAACATGACTACCCCACTCAGACACAGTGTACTGACTGAGGCGACCAGTCCCTGTTTTAGCCCACTGAGACACCATGGCACAGTTTAACATGACTACCCCACTCAGACACAGTGTACTGACTGAGGCGACCAGCCCCTGTTTTAGCCCACTGAGACACCATGGCACAGTTTAACATGACTACCCCACTCAGACACAGTGTACTGACTGAGGCGACCAGCCCCTGTTTTAGCCCACTGAGACACCATGGCACAGTTTAACATGACTACCCCACTCAGACACAGTGTACTGACTGAGGCGACCAGCCCCTGTTTTAGCCCACTGAGACACCATGGCACAGTTTAACATGACTACCCCACTCAGACACAGTGTACTGACTGAGGCGACCAGCCCCTGTTTTAGCCCACTGAGACACCATGGCACAGTTTAACATGACTACCCCACTCAGACACAGTGTACTGACTGAGGTGACCAGTCCCTGTTTTAGCCCACTGAGACACCATGGCACAGTTTAACATGACTACCCCACTCAGACACAGTGTACTGACTGAGGTGACCAGTCCCTGTTTTAGCCCACTGAGACACCATGGCACAGTTTAACATGACTACCCCACTCAGACACAGTGTACTGACTGAGGTGACCAGTCCTTGTTTTAGCCCACTGAGACACCATGGCACAGTTTAACATGACTACCCCACTCAGACACAGTGTACTGACTGAGGTGACCAGTCCTTGTTTTAGCCCACTGAGACACCATGGCACAGTTTAACATGACTACCCCACTCAGACACAGTGTACTGACTGAGGCGACCAGTCCCTGTTTTAGCCCACTGAGACACCATGGCACAGTTTAACATGACTACCCCACTCAGACACAGTGTACTGACTGAGGCGACCAGTCCCTGTTTTAGCCCACTGAGACACCATGGCACAGTTTAACATGACTACCCCACTCAGACACAGTGTACTGACTGAGGCGACCAGCCCCTGTTTTAGCCCACTGAGACACCATGGCACAGTTTAACATGACTACCCCACTCAGACACAGTGTACTGACTGAGGCGACCAGTCCCTGTTTTAGCCCACTGAGACACCATGGCACAGTTTAACATGACTACCCCACTCAGACACAGTGTACTGACTGAGGCGACCAGCCCCTGTTTTAGCCCACTGAGACACCATGGCACAGTTTAACATGACTACCCCACTCAGACACAGTGTACTGACTGAGGCGACCAGCCCCTGTTTTAGCCCACTGAGACACCATGGCACAGTTTAACATGACTACCCCACTCAGACACAGTGTACTGACTGAGGCGACCAGCCCCTGTTTTAGCCCACTGAGACACCATGGCACAGTTTAACATGACTACCCCACTCAGACACAGTGTACTGACTGAGGCGACCAGCCCCTGTTTTAGCCCACTGAGACACCATGGCACAGTTTAACATGACTACCCCACTCAGACACAGTGTACTGACTGAGGTGACCAGTCCCTGTTTTAGCCCACTGAGACACCATGGCACAGTTTAACATGACTACCCCACTCAGACACAGTGTACTGACTGAGGTGACCAGTCCCTGTTTTAGCCCACTGAGACACCATGGCACAGTTTAACATGACTACCCCACTCAGACACAGTGTACTGACTGAGGCGACCAGTCCCTGTTTTAGCCCACTGAGACACCATGGCACAGTTTAACATGACTACCCCACTCAGACACAGTGTACTGACTGAGGCGACCAGTCCCTGTTTTAGCCCACTGAGACACCATGGCACAGTTTAACATGACTACCCCACTCAGACACAGTGTACTGACTGAGGTGACCAGTCCCTGTTTTAGCCCACTGAGACACCATGGCACAGTTTAACATGACTACCCCACTCAGACACAGTGTACTGACTGAGGCGACCAGTCCCTGTTTTAGCCCACTGAGACACCATGGCACAGTTTAACATGACTACCCCACTCAGACACAGTGTACTGACTGAGGCGACCAGTCCCTGTTTTAGCCCACTGAGACACCATGGCACAGTTTAACATGACTACCCCACTCAGACACAGTGTACTGACTGAGGCGACCAGTCCCTGTTTTAGCCCACTGAGACACCATGGCACAGTTTAACATGACTACCCCACTCAGACACAGTGTACTGACTGAGGCGACCAGTCCCTGTTTTAGCCCACTGAGACACCATGGCACAGTTTAACATGACTACCCCACTCAGACACAGTGTACTGACTGAGGCGACCAGTCCCTGTTTTAGCCCACTGAGACACCATGGCACAGTTTAACATGACTACCCCACTCAGACACAGTGTACTGACTGAGGCGACCAGTCCCTGTTTTAGCCCACTGAGATACCATGGCACAGTTTAACATGACTACCCCACTCAGACACAGTGTACTGACTGAGGCGACCAGTCCCTGTTTTAGCCCACTGAGACACCATGGCACAGTTTAACATGACTACCCCACTCAGACACAGTGTACTGACTGAGGTGACCAGTCCCTGTTTTAGCCCACTGAGACACCATGGCACAGTTTAACATGACTACCCCACTCAGACACAGTGTACTGACTGAGGCGACCAGTCCCTGTTTTAGCCCACTGAGACACCATGGCACAGTTTAACATGACTACCCCACTCAGACACAGTGTACTGACTGAGGCGACCAGTCCCTGTTTTAGCCCACTGAGACACCATGGCACAGTTTAACATGACTACCCCACTCAGACACAGTGTACTGACTGAGGCGACCAGTCCCTGTTTTAGCCCACTGAGACACCATGGCACAGTTTAACATGACTACCCCACTCAGACACAGTGTACTGACTGAGGCGACCAGTCCCTGTTTCAGCCCACTGAGACACCATGGCACAGTTTAACATGACTACCCCACTCAGACACAGTGTACTGACTGAGGCGACCAGTCCCTGTTTTAGCCCACTGAGACACCATGGCACAGTTTAACATGACTACCCCACTCAGACACAGTGTACTGACTGAGGCGACCAGTCCCTGTTTTAGCCCACTGAGACACCATGGCACAGTTTAACATGACTACCCCACTCAGACACAGTGTACTGACTGAGGTGACCAGTCCCTGTTTTAGCCCACTGAAACACCATGGCACAGTTTAACATGACTACCCCACTCAGACACAGTGTACTGACTGAGGCGACCAGTCCCTGTTTTAGCCCACTGAGACACCATGGCACAGTTTAACATGACTACCCCACTCAGACACAGTGTACTGACTGAGGCGACCAGCCCCTGTTTTAGCCCACTGAGACACCATGGCACAGTTTAACATGACTACCCCACTCAGACACAGTGTACTGACTGAGGCGACCAGTCCCTGTTTTAGCCCACTGAGACACCATGGCACAGTTTAACATGACTACCCCACTCAGACACAGTGTACTGACTGAGGCGACCAGTCCCTGTTTTAGCCCACTGAGACACCATGGCACAGTTTAACATGACTACCCCACTCAGACACAGTGTACTGACTGAGGCGACCAGTCCCTGTTTTAGCCCACTGAGACACCATGGCACAGTTTAACATGACTACCCCACTCAGACACAGTGTACTGACTGAGGCGACCAGTCCCTGTTTTAGCCCACTGAGACACCATGGCACAGTTTAACATGACTACCCCACTCAGACACAGTGTACTGACTGAGGCGACCAGTCCCTGTTTTAGCCCACTGAGACACCATGGCACAGTTTAACATGACTACCCCACTCAGACACAGTGTACTGACTGAGGCGACCAGCCCCTGTTTTAGCCCACTGAGATACCATGGCACAGTTTAACATGACTACCCCACTCAGACACAGTGTACTGACTGAGGCGACCAGTCCCTGTTTTAGCCCACTGAGACACCATGGCACAGTTTAACATGACTACCCCACTCAGACACAGTGTACTGACTGAGGTGACCAGTCCCTGTTTTAGCCCACTGAGACACCATGGCACAGTTTAACATGACTACCCCACTCAGACACAGTGTACTGACTGAGGCGACCAGTCCCTGTTTTAGCCCACTGAGACACCATGGCACAGTTTAACATGACTACCCCACTCAGACACAGTGTACTGACTGAGGTGACCAGTCCCTGTTTTAGCCCACTGAGACACCATGGCACAGTTTAACATGACTACCCCACTCAGACACAGTGTACTGACTGAGGTGACCAGTCCCTGTTTTAGCCCACTGAGACACCATGGCACAGTTTAACATGACTACCCCACTCAGACACAGTGTACTGACTGAGGCGACCAGTCCCTGTTTTAACCCACTGAGACACCATGGCACAGTTTAACATGACTACCCCACTCAGACACAGTGTACTGACTGAGGCGACCAGTCCCTGTTTTAGCCCACTGAGACACCATGGCACAGTTTAACATGACTACCCCACTCAGACACAGTGTACTGACTGAGGTGACCAGTCCCTGTTTTAGCCCACTGAGACACCATGGCACAGTTTAACATGACTACCCCACTCAGACACAGTGTACTGACTGAGGCGACCAGTCCCTGTTTTAGCCCACTGAGACACCATGGCACAGTTTAACATGACTACCCCACTCAGACACAGTATACTGACTGAGGCGACCAGTCCCTGTTTTAGCCCCTTAATGCCGAGTGCCAGACAGGATAACATTTCTTGGCATGATGCGATCGGGGAACGAACCACGGACACTCTGCCACTAGACCACGGAGGCGGTCAACACTCTCAGGTGTTTCATCCCCCTACTTTCCCCCACCTATGTTGCTCAATTTTAACTTCGGAGTTACGGCTGGTACACAGGACCACGTGCCACCACACGTTGAACGTGAAAACACCTGACTCTCCAGACAAACAATAGTCCTGGCCCTTCACCCAACCCATTCAATCCATTCGATAAAATATTCTTTAAACTCTAAACTGATATTGTACCCTACAATTTAGTAAACTTTTTCTCTGGTTGTATTTTATTTAGTTGTAGTGAACACAAAAGCACACATTTTTCTCGCACTAAGTATTGTTAACATAATTAGAGCCAGTGTGAAACTTGGGAGTCTCAGCCCAAAGAGGGGAATAATTAACTGTTATCGAGAGTAAGTCAGCTGAGAAACAGAGAGATACAACTAAATCATGTTTATTTGGAATTTCACTTGGCACAATCTCAGACACAATTAAGTCAGCAGACCCTGCATTAACAAACACACACAGCAAGCAAGTACCTGCACTTACAAGCATACACAAGCACGCACATAGACTAACAAACACACGCAACAAGCAAGCACCTGCATTAACAAACCCACAACAACCAAGCACCTGCATTAACAAACCCACAACAAGCAAGCACCTGCACTAACAAACACACTCAACAAGCGAGCACCTGCATTAACAAACACACATAACAACCAAGCACCTGCACTAACAAACATACACAACAACCAAGCACCTGCACTAACAAACACACACAACAACCAAGCACCTGCACTAACAAACACACACAACAAGCAACCACCTGCACTAACAAACACACACAACAAGCAAGCACCTGCACTAACTAACACACACAACAACCAAGCACCTGCACTAACAAACACACACAACAATCAAGCATCTGCACTAACAACCACACACAACAATCAAGCACCTGCACTAACAAACACTCACAAGCAAGCACCTGCACTAACAAACACACACAACAATCAAGCATCTGCACTAACAACCACACACAACAATCAAGCACCTGCACTAACAAACACACACAACAAGGGGGCGCCTGCACTAACAAACACACACAACAATCAAGCATCTGCACTAACAACCACACTCACAAGCAAGCACCTGCACTAACAAACACACACAACAAGGGAGCGCCTGCACTAACAAACACACACAACAATCAAGCATCTGCACTAACAACCACACACAACAATCAAGCACCTGCACTAACAAACACACACAACAATCAAGCATCTGCACTAACAACCACACACAACAATCAAGCACCTGCACTATTAAACACACACAAGCAAGCACCTACGTAAGAAACACACACAACAAGCAAGCACCTGCACTAACAAACACACAAAACAATCAATTGCAAGCACCTGCACTAACAAACACACACAACAATCAATTGCAAGCACCTGCTTTAACAAACACACACAACAATCAAGCACCTGCTCTAACAAATTCACAACAAGCAAGCACCTACGTAAGAAACACACACAAGCAAGCACCTGCACTAACAAACACACACAACAATCAAGCACCTGCACTAACAAACACACACAACAAGGGGGCGCCTGCACTAACAAACACACACAACAATCAAGCATCTGCACTAACAACCACACTCACAAGCAAGCACCTGCACTAACAAACACACACAACAAGGGAGCGCCTGCACTAACAAACACACACAACAATCAAGCATCTGCACTAACAACCACACACAACAATCAAGCACCTGCACTAACAAACACACACAACAATCAAGCATCTGCACTAACAACCACACACAACAATCAAGCACCTGCACTATTAAACACACACAAGCAAGCACCTACGTAAGAAACACACACAACAAGCAAGCACCTGCACTAACAAACACACAAAACAATCAATTGCAAGCACCTGCACTAACAAACACACACAACAATCAATTGCAAGCACCTGCACTAACAAACACACACAACAATCAATTGCAAGCACCTGCACTAACAAACACACACAACAATCAAGCACCTGCTCTAACAAATTCACAACAAGCAAGCACCTACGTAAGAAACACACACAAGCAAGCACCTGCACTAACAAACACACACAACAATCAAGCACCTGCTCTAACAAACACACACAACAAGCAAGCACCTACCTAAGAAACACACACAACAAGCAAGCACCTGCACAAACAAACACACACAACAATCAAGCACCTGCACTAACAAACACACACAACAATCAAGCACCTGCACTAACAAACACACACAACAATCAAGCATCTGCACTAACAACCACACACAACAATCAAGCACCTGCACTAACAAACACTCACAACAAGGGAGCACCTGTAGGCTTGATCCCAATATTTCCATACTAGGGAGGACACCAGCCATCAGCTCATTCATTAATCATTGTAGCTATTACCGTATCCTTTACACCAGCACAAAAGTCATGATGACACCATAAATAATTTACCATAATTTGTCCCAATATTCACATGACCCTAAAAAGGCGTAAGTCATTGAGGTATTACTGTGCAACTGATGAGAAAATAAAACTGTAGGAAGGATGCAATACCTGGTAAGTATCCACTACTTCTTCTAGGTGGGTGGATTGGTAGGTGGGATTGGTAGGTGGGATTGGTGGGTGGATTGTTGGGCTGGGATGAGTCCAAATTTACTACCCGGGTACCCACTGTAGGTCTCAAGAGATAGGTACAAAATGTCCTATTGGGATTTTCTTTACCATAGCCCTGGCAAAACGTATTTAGATATATGTATTAAACAATCTGGTCATGCATACACTGAAGATGACTTAAGCTATATGGTAATATGACTGTTTACCTTCTAGCTGCAACCACAAGCAGCTTGGGTTGTATACTCCTCAGGAAGCTGAGAATAAAATTCACATGCACGCTGATCAACTGATTGACTGAATCTTGACTTGTTTTAGCCTGTCATGAGAAGGTTTACAAACTTACAGTCTGGTGATTAGATGTGATGCAGAGAGAAGTATTACTGTATATTTAATGAGTAACTTCCAGTGTCTAACAGTTAATTTAGTTTAAACATTAAGCATCATTACAAAACTCATGTTTATATTTAATGCTAATTTAGTCATCAGTGAAATGTCACTAGGCCAAGGACAATTGCAATCGCATACAGCAGTATCAATGTTAACTTTTAAGATATAGAGAATCTAACCCGAGTGAAGCCTCAGAGTTTTTCCACTTTTATCAACTCGTGTTGATATGAACACACAATGCCATTTACAAAGTGGTCAAATGTAACAAATGTTATATTTGGGATAACACTTTCTTAATAAAGTAGAGATTCTAGTACTTTTTTGGGTTTAGTCCTGCCCGGGATTGGCACCTAATCGCCAGCACACAAAGTCAGCAATCTAACCCACTCAGCCACCGAGGCTTCCACTACAAATGAAAGTCCAAGATCACATACTTTGTGTACCCCTCTGACAAGTGTAAATTGTCACGGCTCCCATGGCCGCAATGCCATTTAGAAACTCGGGTGAGATTTTATTGATCAGCCAACATCATTCTTCCAATTGTTTTCAGTTTGTAGAAAGTAATAAGCAGTGTCTTAAGTGTAAAAAGTACTGCTAACAGCTTCAGTAGCAAAGCCATTAGTGATGTCATTTGATTGTGACGTCATAGTAACCAATTACACTTGGCGGACATGGTCAATTGTGTGTACACTATGAAGATGAAAGGATTCCCTCAAATAATTATTTTATTTAAGGATTGACTGTATTTTTTTTGGTTCATTGAGGTATAAATCAAAAACCGATGTGCAAACTGTATGAATCCGCATAGCAGATTCTTACAAAGGTTTGCACATCGGTTTTTTTATTCATACCTCAATGAACCGACAAAAATACATAGTCCATGCTTATAATTAAATTTGACAACGAAAACATATAATAGTATAATCAAAAGCAGTTTATATTAAAGCAGACAAAAATGACGAGATTGATAAACATTCCCGGTGTAGGAATACATACTGTGGCGTGACGTGAATCAGGTGATTGTTTAATTTATGCACATAACTTGACACACCCACACAGTCAGTAGCCAATCAACGGAGAGTAGGATTAAAACAAATTTCATTAGACCTGTCAATCAAGGAAAGAGGCGAGAAGAACTGCAACAGTGAGACGGTAACGAGACCGAACAAATATGTCCAGGAGAAGGTGGCTGTTTCAAATGACATTAGTTCCCTGAAAACGGGAAGACCCAGTTGGAAACATGCTAGTTAGAAATGAAACCCGAAGAAATGAAAGTTGTGGCACCAAGGCGATCGGGACAAAAACAGGCGATCGAGTCTGCACATTTGCTGTTTCATTCCTTCTCTGCCTTCGGTCTCAAGGGTTGTATGGACAAGGAATATGCATGAATTTCGCTGCATGAATTTTGCTAAATGCCCACTGCATGGCAATACACTTGAGCAGAAAGGGAATTCCCTCGCATGTAATAAAAGCAGTCCGCTTCATTGGGAAATGAATGCAATAACACGTGACCAATTCCGCTAATCAGAATGCAGGAATATCAATGAACACAAGGAAAATTTAATTATTTAACCTTAAACACTACTTTAATTCGGGACTACATATGATCTCCAGATGTTTTTCTCCCTGAGGACACACATCTGTTGCCAGCTGCAGTGTGTGGCTCAGTCAGTACAACTGTTGGTGTTCTGCTAAACAATGTGAAAATATAAAAATATCCTCCCACTGATACATTCTATGAATTTAGCCACTAATCTGAAGCCATGCTTAATGATTTGAATACATTGATTGCAAACCTGTAAACAAAATAATGTTTTTTCCTAAACAGCATCTAAAACATATTCAACACTGAACTGAACTGATTAGAGAGGTTCCACTGTACGGATGTGTGAAAGTAGGCAACAGGTGGGCTGGATTAGAGAGGTTCCACTGAACAGATATTTGAAAGTAGGCAATAGCTGGGCTGGATTAGAGAGGTTCCACTGTATGGATGTGTGAAAGTAGGCAACAGGTGGGCTAGATTATAGAGGTTCCACTGTACACATGTGTGAAAGTAGGCAACAGGTGGGCTGGATTAGAGAGGTTCCACTGCACAGAAAGGGTGAAAGTAGGCAACAGGTGGGCTGGATTAGAGAGGTTCCACTGTATGGATGAGTGAAAGTTGGCAACAGGTGGGATGGATTAGAGAGGTTCCACTGTATGGATGTGTGAAAGTAGGCAACAGGTGGGCTGGATTACAGAGGTTCCACTGCACAGATGTGTGAAAGTAGGCAATAGCTGGGCTGGTTGAGAGGTTCCACTGTACAGATGTGTGAAAGTAGGCAACAGTTTGGCTAGATTAAACAGGTTCCACTGTACGGATCTGTGAAGTAGGCAACAGGTAGGCTGGATTAGAGAGGTTCCACTGTACGGATGAGTGAAAGTAGGCAACAGGTGGGCTGGATTAGAGAGGTTCCACTGTTCAGATGAGTGAAAGTAGGCAACAGGTGGGCTGGATTAGAGAGGTTCCACTGTACACATGTGTGAAAGTAGGCAACAGGTGGGCTGGATTAGAGAGGTTCCACTGAACAGATATGTGAAAGTAGGCAATAGCTGGGTTGGATTAGAGAGGTTCCACTGTACCGATATGTGAAAGTAGGCAATAGCTGGGCTGGATTAGAGGTTCCACTGTACAGATGTGTGAAAGTAGGCAACAGGTGAACTGGATTAGAGAGGTTCCACTGTACAGATGTGTGAAAGTAGGCAACAGGTGGGCTGGATTAGAGAGGTTCCACTGTACACATGTGTAAAAGTAGGCACTAGCTGGGCTGGATTAGAGAGGTTCCACTGTACAGATGTGAGAAAGTAGGCAACAGGTGGGCTGGATTAGAGAGGTTCCACTGTACACATGTGTGAAAGTAGGCAACAGGTGAGCTGGATTAGAGAGGTTCCACTGTACGGATGTGTGAAAGTAGGCAACATGTGGGCTGGATTAGAGAGGTTCCACTGTACAGATGTGTAAAAGTAGGCACTAGCTGGGCTGGATTAGAGAGGTTCCACTGTACAGATGTGAGAAAGTAGGCAACAGGTGGGCTGGATTAGAGAGGTTCCACTGTACGGATGTGTGAAAGTAGGCAACAGGTGAGCTGGATTAGAGAGGTTCCACTGTACAGAAGTGTGAAAGTAGGCAACAGGTGGGCTGGATTAGAGAGGTTCCACTGTACAGATGTATGAAAGTAGGCAACAGGTGGGCTGGATTAGAGAGGTTCCACTGTACAGATGTGTGAAAGTAGGCAACAGGTGAGCTGGAATAGACAGGTTCCACTGTACGGATGTGTGAAAGTAGGCAACAGGTGGGCTGGATTAGAGAGGTTCCACTGTATGGATGAGTGAAAGTAGGCAACAGGTGAGCTGGATTAGAGAGGTTCCACTGTACAGATGTGTGAAAGTAGGCAACAGGTGGGCTGGATTAGAGAGGTTCCACTGTACAGATGTGTGAAAGTAGGCAACAGGTGGGCTGGATTAGAGAGGTTCCACTGTACGGATGTGTGAAAGTAGGCAACAGGTGGGCTGGATTAGAGAGGTTCCACTGTACGGATGTGTGAAAGTAGGCAACAGGTGGGCTGGATTAGAGAGGTTCCACTGTACGGATGTGTGAAAGTAGGCAACAGGTGTGTGAAAGTAGGCAACAGGTGAGTCTACCAGTTGTTGAGTGGATCCCTGACCACTGTGTTCAACTACTGGAAAAGGCAATGCAAACAATACAAATTCTGCAGAATTCATATGAAAATTAGCGTATGACCATTTTAGTATTCAAAGAGTACCATGAAAATAACTCAATATACCGTGCTAACAAAAAATTATGATTCACTGCTGTCGAGAACGGCTTATGTATGTGATCACGATCGCAGCTCATGCCAACCCCAGACAATGATGGCCGACCGTAGTAGTGAATGAGTGAATGAGCGAGTATGGTTTTACACAGCTTGCAGCAATATTCCAGCAACATCATGGAAAGGGATGGCATCAAACACTTTACCCACGTATGAGGAGCCTTTACCGCTGGCCTAACCACCCACCCCACCCAAATCTACCCCCACCCCTTCATTCATTAGAAAGTCGGCACCAAACAGACAATGGACAGTCATCATAGTTTTCAAACAAGTCGAGTGAGAGTGAGCGACTTGGGTTTAATGCCACTTTGAACAGCATTCCATTCATAACTTATACCACAGCATGTCAGCTGAATGTGGGAGGAAAGCCTGAGGTGATGCAAGTCTAAGACGTTTACCACTTTGGTGAAACCAAGGGGCATGGATATGGTGCTGACAAACCTAGAAACATAATCGGGGAGAACCGGGATTCAAACCCAAAATCATAGGTTTCTGGCATGTCCAAGGGACGCAACTCTACACAGCCAATTGCGGCACCTAAGATGACTGGGCTAACCATGCCACCTCCAACAAGGGGAGATAAAGGACAACCATATACATTCTAACTCTAAAACTGCCTATCAGTGGGTATAATGGGATCAACATTATTAGGAACAAACTGGCACATTGACTTTGCTGGGTTTCACACCACTTTGAACAGTATTTTAATTTAAAAAATTTAAATATCAGCAGATTGTGGAAAAAAGGTAAAAAATGACAGGTCCAAGGTGTTTATTTCTGTGTTGAAACCAACAGGCAGCAGGCAGTCGAACCAAGGATCATAATCAGGGTGAATCTCGGATTCAAACTCATGACAAGCAGATCCTGGCACAGCAAAGGAACATAACCCTGTAGATCAAATTGTTTGACTTTGATAGGGCACAAGTGGCCCTATGGTGTCCAGTCATATTCTATGCAGGGAATGTATGTCCCACAGATTATTTAACTAATAACTGATCCCAAGCAACCAATGCTTATCGTAATCAGCGACTAGATGGACGGGGTGTTCAGGCCATGTGACTTGGTTCTTAGTGTCACAGAACCGAGACTACATGGGCTGCTCATTATATCAATCACTGGTTTGTCTGGTTTAACTATTGCTTCTTACAAGCTTGATGTCATGGCAAACATCTTGCCAAAACAGTACCCACATTCATGCTGCCCCTTGCTGTCAATAGAGCCCTCCTTTACCTTCAGAGGGATTAATCTGAAGTTACCATGGTAACTGGACACACTGACGTTTTCATGCAGGGGTCCACAACAAATAACACACACATGCAGCATGCCAAACTCTCTAATCTAACAACATGCCAACAACCAAGGCTTGACTTAATTCATCTACGAAACTCACATCTAACATAACTTAGCTGACAAAGTCATATAAAACATACTGTCTTGATCTTTAATTGCTGAACATTTAATTAATCAAGTGCATGATAATTTGTTCATTAATCAATGTAAAACAGTTTGAATGGTAAACATGCCAAAATATTTAAAAATAAAACTTTTCAAAAGAACCAACAGGATACAGCAGACAATCTTTCAATCAGTGGTTAACTTGTAGAGAAGATCAAGCTTCAAGGAGGGCTTCTAGCTTTGTTCATAACACACCTTAACTACAGTCTATATCAAGAGAGAAGAACGCCACTTTATCAATAATATATATCATTTTTGTCAAGCCCTATGAAAGGTAAACAGCAAAAGATAAAGTGTTTTAAAAAAACATCAAATATTATTGCAGTTCTCTTTTTCATTATCAGTCCAAAAGATCCAATTTTGTTCTTTACTGATGTAGATCATGTCAGCCCCGATGTAAGTCCTACATTGAGAACTTATGTAATTTAATAATGAAATAAATCCAGCCTCTCACCATGCAAACAGACCACCATAGGAACATACAACAGCAAATGCTCCCCAGCCAACCTGACTACCCACCCCAAGTTATTAAAACCAGCTTACCACATGGGCGACTGATGCTTCCTGAGCTGATGGGGGCATCTAGGGAGCTCCTGCCACGACTCTGGGAGCACCGGGTCGTCATAGCAACAGTTTTCATTTTCTGGCCAAGTCCCGTCTTGGAGGCAATGGTTCCTGTAGGTCCTGAGAGAGTCCTTACCAAAGCCTTCATCAACATCCTGGCTTCTTCCTGTTTCCTAGCTCGGACCTGAAGTCGGGGATCTCGGGAGTGTTTTCCAGCGGACTGGGGAGTATTGGGTCCTGGTAAGGTCGGGGGGTCTAGTGTCCTTGGTGTGTCTGGAGTCTTTGGGGTCTCAGGAGTCCTAGAGACATCGGATTGTGGGGTGCTTGGAGGAACTGTGGAAGCGGTTTGGCTTGAACTAACAAGTTTGGCAGGGTCTTGAATTGGAAGAGCTTGTTTTGTAACTGGCTGGAAAACTTCTATCTTGGATTCTTCCGTTGCCTCGATGTCCATTGGGGACCCGCTTGAGGAGCTGTATGGAGACGGGGCATCATATTCATCACTGTCATAATCCTCGTCTGGATTGACCACTGGTGACTTGGACACAGACTGGGACACATGCTTAGATACATGTTTTGGCACAGACGTCGAGGATTGTTTTGGCACTGCTTCTGCTAATTTGGACAAGGATTTTCTTAAAACAGTCTTCAGCTGTCTTAGATATTTTGACTGAGAGGCTTGTTGGCTTTTCACTTTACATCCTGAATCTTTCACTAGTCTAGAGGAACTTGCTCTGGTAGCCTTCTGACTCGACTTCTTTGATATCGGGGCAGCGGTCAATGATGGAGATATTGGCTTACTATCATTGATGAGTGCGTGTTCCGGGGGAGGCACTGGCTGAGGGACTGGAGTGGGTAGGTAGCTACTTGAAGATGTAGTTGGGGAGTGGGGAGGTGGTGGTACTGGCAAGGGAATGATGCTGTGTCGGAGGCTACTGGAGAGGCCTTGTGAGGAGGCCGTTGGGGACAGTATAGGAGGAGGAACAGGCTGAGGAACTGACGTTGGTGAAAAAATGCTCAACTGTCCTTGTGATGATGTGGCTGGTAGTTCTTGAGGTGGAGGAACTGGCAAAGGCACATACATTGGCAGGATGTTGCCCGAAGGAGGGGACTGTTGAGGTGGTGGGACAGGTTTGGGCTGGGATGTTGGTAGAAATCCACTTGATATTCCTGGAGGCGAGATTGGTGTTTGATGAGGTGGTGTGACAACTTGTGGGTGAGAAGACTGGAGAAATCCACTTGACAGACGTGGAGGTGATCTAATTGGTGACAGATTAGGTGGCGGAACTGGTTTGGGCTGTGAAGTCTGCAGATATCCACTCAATACTTGGGGTGATGTAATTGGTGATTGATGGGGAGATTGGACAGGTTTTGGCTGTGAAATCTGATGGGGTGATGGGATGGGTTTTGGCTGTGATGGTTGTAAAAATCCACTCAATAACGAAGTGGGTGATGTCATTGGCGACGGAACTGGCTGTGGTACAGGAGACTGTGATGTTAATGATAGTGACGAATCTCGGGAAACGAAGGTCTGCTGCAAGCTACTGGACATGAATGAAGGAATAGGCGAGAGCTGCAGTAACGGGACAGGCAAAGGTAAGATTCCCTGTTGACAGTCACTGGATGATCTCGGGGAGATAGCTGCTGGTGAAAGCATTGGAGATGCAACAGCTTGGGTAACAGAGCATTCTGCAGGTACTGTTCCTGGTGAGGATTTTCGTACAGGGATTTTCATAGGCTCTGTCTCAAAAAATGAAACTTGAGCTTTAACAGTTGGCAACGGAGTAGGGGATGTAACTGGACAGATTTCAATCTGCTGAGAACTTCTGGCGGGCCTCGATGGTGAAGATGGAGGCGACAGCTGAGCTGGTGGAACCCGTAGAGGAATCCTGCTCTGCTGAAGTTTAAATGAAACTTTATGAACAACGTTCTTTAGTAACTCTCCAGGTGACTGCGGAACATCCGTTTGTAAAACTGACTTTGATGAAGAAAGATTAGCTTCACTTTTTGTCCCCTGTTGACCTTGAGAAAGTATTGACTGTTCCTCAGTCAGAACAGACTTTGGAGATGAACTTAACAAGAGGGTTCTGGAAAGTCTCTGTGAGGATGCACATGGTGACTGTTGAGGAGAAGAAACGGCCAAACCTACAGAACCCTGCTTTATGTCTGGTGATCTCTTGGCCGCTGTTAGTGATGGTGAAACAGGTTGAGGCACTGAACTGTGCTTTGTGCAAGAGGAAGGACGTTCTGATGCACATCCTTGATCAGGTTCTAAACTCATCCAACTTGTGTCTTCCTCCAAGCTTATCGTCTGTTCATCATCTTCATCATCCAGATCCATGTCCACCTCTTCATGGTCTGAAAGGCACTCTGAAGTGGATACCCTTATGAGAGAGCTTCCTACTTTTGTCTTGGACTTCAATTCAGTGTTGGAAGCACTGACAGAACTAATCCCAGACTTGGATTCTGAAGAGGCACTGGATTTAACAATTACATCCTTCAACTCTACTACTTTATGAATCTTCTTAGCCTTTGCAGGCTTGACCCTCAGAGAGACTGGCAATTGAATGACCCGTGGTTTTAAATCAGTACTTTTAATTGGTGATGGTGTTGAGGACTTCGGCAGAGGAATATTCCAGATGTCTTGTTGTGTCAGTGCAGAAGAACCAGATGATTCATGAGTATCGTTTGGAGAGTTTTCATTCAAATGTTTCTTTGCCTCTGAAACAGGTATACCTTGTTCATCTCCACTGGGATTAGAGATTAGTTCATCATCACCAGGCTTAGAAGGGTTTGCCGATTTGGAATGTTTCTGAAGAATCTTGGAAGAGAGAGGTTTAGGTGACACCTGCTCAAAGGAGCTTGAAGTAGAAGGGGACTGTTTAACTACCTCTGTCAAAGATGTGGATTTCTTAAGAGGCGTGTATTCTTTAAGAGGCCTCCTCCTTGACTGCTGTACATCATTCCAAAAACTTTTCTTTGGAGAAGAAGCAGGAGGTCGAACCAATCGGATGATAGATGAGGCAGCAGTTAAGCCTTGTGGAAACACAGACTTCTTGCCTGGTGACATGATTTGGACCGATTCTCCTCCAGGCGATGTTTTCTTTTTAAGGTCACTCTCAGAGTGGATGATCTGTGTTTTTGATGGTGAAATTGGAGCCTGCTTTAAGATTGTATTTTCACCTACTGTCACTGGATTTGGTTCTTTCAGAAAAACAGTCCTGGTCATCCATGGTTGACATTTTGGGTCTGTAGTTCTGGAATTCCGAATAGAAGGTTCATTACTAACTAAAGGTAGAGATTTACTATCTGATTTGAGGTCAGTTTCTTCTTGGCCCAAACTATGTTTTCTAGGACTACCATCTTTTAGCTTGCAGTCTTTATGTTCTTGGAGACTCTCAGCACCTCCAGTTTGTTCAACACTTACCCCAGATTTGAGAGTTATCTGGAGACTTTGTGTAGCTTCAACTAAGCCCGAGGAGCTCTCATTGTCCTTGACTGCAGCTTTTCTGGCTTCAAGAACCAATCGCCAAGCAGCTGCCTTCTTTCGTTCTTGCTCCTTCCTTAATGCTTGCTCTTTTGCATTCATCTTTGACCTGTAATTGAATCGGTCATAAAACTGTATCTTACTCCGAGCAGCAGACACAGATCGACTTCTGCTTCTGTGTGAATCTGACAATGAACTAAACACATGTCTTCCATATCCAAACTGCACTTTGGGCAAGGTCTTTCTCGGGGAATATGCAGTTGGTAACCTTCTATCCTCAACTTCAGAATCAGAACTTTCATATGAACTTGACCTTGACCTTCTAGCATCATAGGTTCTCTCCCTTTGCTTTCTGTCCCTGTATCTCCTCTCTCTGGATCCTGAGACGTTACTATGTGTAGGTTTTCTGGAAACACCCTGAAGGGAACTGGATCTCAGTCTTTTTCTATGTCTCCTGTGGGTATCATCACTTTCCCGAGAGCTAGAGCTTTCACTGAAGGAGTCACTATACCTCTTGCCATTCTCACTCGAACTTGAACTTCCTGTTGTATACTCTCGTTCATGTCTGTTACTGTCTTCACTAGAGGTGGAGGTTTCAACTGTTTTCTCACGTTCTCTACCATATCCATCCTCACTCTCGCTTGAGCTTTCAAGCCTTTGTTTTCGCTCTCCAGGGTATCTTTCTTCCCTTTCACATGAGCTAGAACTGTCAACGCTTTTCTTACGTTCTCTGGTACATTTTTCTTTCCCTTCACTTGAGCTAGAAGTTTCTTCTGGTTTTACTCGGTCTCCAATAGATATGTCATCTCTTTCTCTTGAGCTGGAACTTTCAACTCTTTTCAGTCGGTATTGACGATATCTGTATTTTCTCTCTGCTGAGCTACAACGTTCCACTGTCTTCTCTTGCTCACCACATCTGTCCTCTTGTTCTCGTGAGATGAAAGTTTCAACTGTTTGCACTCTGTCTCCATGATATTTATCTTGTAAGCCAAAACTGTCAAACGTTTTTTTTCGTGCTCTATATTTGTCTTCTCTCTCTCTTGAACTGGAACTTCCCATTGTTTCTTGCCGTCCAAGATAATTTTCTTCCCAATCTTGTGAGTCAAAAGTTTCAAAAGTCTCCTCTCCATCTCCACAATATTGGTCTTCTCGTTCTTTTGAGCTGGAATTTTCATCTCTTTTCTTACGGTCTCTTAAATATTTGTCTTCTCGTTCTCTTGGGCTGGAACTTAAATCTCTTTTCTCCCATTTTCTAAGATAATTGTCTTCCCATTCCTGTATGTCATAACTTTCAACTGTTTTCTCTCGTTCTTCATATCTATTTTCTATCTCTCTTGAGGCAAAACTGTCAAATGTTTTCTCACGATTTCTATGACATCTATCTTCTCTTTCTCTTGAGCCTGAACTGTCAACAGTGTTTCCTCGTTCTACACGATATCTCAAAATGTCCCCCCTTTCTCGTGAGCTGGAGGATGCTGCAGCTGTCTCTCGTTCTCGATACCTGTCACCCCGCTCTCTTGACGTTGGCCTATTTTGTGAACCTACTCTGTTTTGAACCTCAAAATCAGACTTATCTGGGGAACTAGATATGGCTGCAGTCCTTTGTTCAATCCATTTGCCTAATAAACTTGCTTCTCTTTCTTTACTGGAATATTCTGCTCTGTGATAACCTATTTTCCTTTGCCTTTGCGCATCTCTTGTATGTCCAGTGCCACTTTCTTCCGACAGTGAACGACCTAGCTGTTGAACCCATTCTTGGTCTCTTTCCAATGAACTAGGCCTCCGATGATATGCCACTGCATCTCTCCTTGATATGTGTCCTCGCATTGATATGCCTGTGTCTCTAGGCAGGGGTACTCTCCTGTCCGTGCCATACCTCTGTTTGGACATTTCAATGTGGAGTTCATGGCAACTTCGCCTGGATGGTCTTTCTTTACCGCCCTCTCCACCTTTCACCCTGTGTCTACTCCTGCTTGCTGCTTCTACACGGACATTGGATGAATTATTCCTGTTGTCATCACTTTCTTCAGAAGAAATGTCACTTAATTCCAGATCAATTCCTCCGACATTCTCGGGTTCAGATTCCTTAAGGCGTGTCTTGTCTGAACCCTCATTCCTTTTCTCATCAGTTGGTCCTCTCCCCACATCAAACATGATGTCATCTTGGGATGAGCCTAGAGCCTTTAGCCGAGGTGGACGTCTTCCCAGTTCTGACCTTTCTGACTTTCTTTGCAGCTGACTCTTTCTGATTCCAGTGTTCAATACATTTCTTCTCCTGCTCCCAGGAGTCTTCCTTGAATTAGAATCAACAGCAGTCATTCCTTCCTCGGGAATCCAACTTGCTTGCTGCCTTCTTCCTTTGTCAACCTGACGAGCCCTGTCTCTTGAATCATCTCGCCTCTCAGAAAGTCTATAACTTCCATATGTCCTTTCCTTCCCTCTAAAGTCTGGACGAAATCCCTTCCCCCTTGATCTGAAACCAGACGAACGTTCCCTAAAAGTATTTCCGTAGGTACCTCTGCCCCGGAATCCTCTTCCTCTGCTTTTCTGGATACGTCCCTGAAATCCTCTGTTAAAGCCAGGCCTTGTTGTAGTCCGTCCACGACGATCAGGGTCATTTAAGGACTGTCTCTGCATTCTTTCATTCAGCACAGTCATCTCACTGTTCCCTGACCTGAACTGATTATCTGGAGGCTTTGTATACACCTGTCTATGCACAGAATCACATTTATCAATATTTAACAAAACAGAAACCCGCTCTACTGAATCATTAAACGTGGAAGTCAAATTATCATCATCTTCATTCCGGTCAATCCTTCTTCTTCTCCGAACACCCTCTTTGTCACATGTCCTAACCAAGACATTTTGACCTCTTGATGATCCTCTGTTAAACCCTCTGAAAGGAGGTCTTCCTCTGTACATGCCTCTCTCTCCACCCCTGAAAGCTCCTCTGCCCCGGAATGGCCGGAAGCCTCTGTCACCTCCTCCACCTCCACCTCCTCTCCCTCTCTCCATGGCCCAGGATCTATACTAGGTACATCCACAAGCTTAGGTCGGAGCATACATAGAAGCACATGATACAACAGCAATTCCCCAACCCAGTGTGTTAGGCAGGTATTAGCAGACGGATACGTCAGAGGTCACAGGCAGAATTCCTTACCAAGAAACAAAACTTCTTCTTCTGTGTCGCTGTGTGGTTTCTGCTTGCTTGGACTGGCTACTGATTTGGTCTCTGCAAGTAGAGCATGCACAGCATTCAAGGATAAAACAAGGCAGTACTTTAGTGTCTAATGGTCTAGTGTAGATCGTTAATGTCTCAGGCTTTGTCTAGTGCAGATCGTGAAAGTCTCGGGCTTTGTCTAGTGCAGATCGTGAATGTCTCAGGCTTTGTCTAGTGCAGATCGTGAAAGTCTCGGGCTTTGTCTAGTGCAGATCGTGAATGTCTCGAGCTTTGTCTAGTCAAATCGTGAAAGTCTCAGAAATGTCTAGAGCAAATCATGAATGTCTCGTGCATCTCGGTCTTTGTCTAGAGCAGATAGTAAATGTCTCGTGTATATCTCGGAAGTCTAGTGCAGATTGTGAATGTGTAGAGCAGATCTTGAATGTCTACTGCCGAACTGTCTGAGTGAATTAAGTGAATGAATGTTGTTTAATGCTGCAGTCAGCAATATTCCATCAATATCATCACAGTCTGTGCCACTAGCCACTATTCTAAAGCCCGAGACTAGTGAACTACTGGTGGTCTAGTTAGTCCAGCTAATTAAAATCAACAAACAACACTAATATCTACAGAAAATCATGCTAAGATCCAAGTTTGGGCTACTATACTCAAATCTTTTTGACACAGTGACCTGACATTATCTTAGTTTGGACAAGAAAACACGGATCATGACAACTGACATGCACTATCAGCCAAGTCACCATGTCTTACCACCCAATAATCTTCAGACATCTCTTACAAAAGCAGGGGGCGCTACTCTTCCCCGGACTCCCCACGCGGCATACAGTCTGACACAGCAGGTCTCAACAATAGGCTGGAATCTTATTCAGCCGTACAGACACTTCTACAGACACATGCTTTTGTTTGTCTCTGATTGTTGTTTAACGCCGCACTCAGCAATGTTCCAGCTATATGACAGCAGTCTGTAAATAATCGAGTCTGGACCAGACAATCCAGTGATTAACATCATGAGCATCAATCTATGCAATTGGGATACGATGACATGCATGAACCAAGTCAGCGAGCCTGACCCCCCGATCGCCTCTTACGGGTGGCTGATGACCGGACAACAATCCCATGCAGTTGTTCAGTACAGTGCTGTTTTGCAAGGATAGAGACTAATCCGCAGTTCTGGCATTTTATTATTTTCTACAAAATTGAATAGGGGTAACAATATTTAAATAATAACAAATATACACACTTAATCTATCCTTGAAGGTTCTACTTAACGTGGCAAACATTGCTTATTAAAGAAATATCAACCACAACCTTTATTAGACATTATCCTACACTATGTAACAAAGTCAGTGAGTATTGTTTTACGTTGCTTTAAGCAATGTTCTAGCAATAGCACAGCAGGGCGCACCAGAAATGGCCTTTACACATTGTACCTATGTGGGGAATCAAACCCAGGTCATTGGCGTGATAAGCGAACACTTTAACCACAGGACTACTCAACCTCCCCTATGTAATATAAGTGAAGAATGTATACATAACGCAATCTCCACTAAGTATCTCATCCAATGTTCCAAACTGAAGGTGGAACAAAACAATGAGACCCCACCATCCAGTAAGGTTGGTTGGTTGGTTGTTTAACGCCGCACTCAGCAATATTCCAGCTATATGACGGCGGTCTAAAAATAATCGAGTCTGGACCAGACAATCCAGTGATTGATATCATGAGCATCAATCCATACAATCGGGATCGATGACATGCATCAACCAAGTCAGCAAGCCTGACCACCCGATCCCGTTAGTCGCCTTTTACGACAAGTATAGTCACCCTTTACAACAAGCATAGTCACCTTTTACTACAAGCATGAGTTGCTGAAGACCTATTCTACCCCTGAATCGTCACAGGTTCCCCGTAAGGTGAAATCATCAACAGAGTGCTGCAGGCTTTAACCTTCACTTACAGAGGTAGGGCTTCGGGGGACCCCATTAATTCATTTAGAGGTCCTTGCAGGCAATACAAGGGCCCTGTAAAGTAATGAAACGGTGTAGTGTACTCTATGTTTAGATAATTACTTCAGAGTCTGGAATGAATCAATGATCATGTGGACAGTGGTCCTGATTGATGGACACTAATAACTGTTTTAAATGTGCTGTAGGTACAGTGAATATAATTATGCATCTCTAGATACTCAGTTATTCTTTTTTCTGCGTCCATTCTCTGCATGTGTGCATCACATAAAACCCTGATGTCGTTAACAGAGTTGAGCAGGCCATGTGGACAGTGGTCCTGATTGATGGATGAAATGACAGACACCCACCAAGAACTGCTCTTTATGCTCTGTCGTTACCATGGATACTATTGTGCATCTCGGGACTCAGGACATGTTTTTTCTGCGTCCATTCCCTACATTTGTGTGTCATGTAATGCCCTGGTGCTCACAAACCAAGGATCATAAGTGAATCTCAATCTCATGTTCAACCCCCCACCAACAGATAATGGCAGGAGTGACTGTAGGAGCTGTTTTCACAATTGTGGTTGTATTGGAATAGCAGCCCACACAATAGTACTGGAATAGTATTCAACCAAATTTTAGGTTCAATAACGTCATATAATCCATTTTCCTCCCTCTTGCTACTAAAACTAAAGGGAAGTAACGCTAATGTTTTCTGTTGTATAATTTGTATTATTGATAACTAAAGGCAACTGTTGAAACTATTGATAGTTATCCATACTATCGACAATACCATTGGCATGTTTAAATTCCTATCTATAATGTACAATCATAGGGCACACAATTGCCATACATCGTTACATCGTTACACCCCAGGACACTGGCCTGCTGCTGCACCTTAGTCCGCTGGGCCACCAGTAGCCTCTGTTGACTGTGAAACAAGCAGTGACAGAAATTGGCACTAGTCCTACAGTCCTTGCCAAACTGCCCATTAATTAAGGTATCATAAGGACTAGTAGATATTTGCCATTTATAAGGGTTTTGCTATATGTTACCATTATACAGACTAGTGGACTAAACATGTTAGTTTCTAACGCTGAATAAGGCCAAAATCAATAAGTTTTAGGTCTAACCGACTGTCTCTTGATTGGTTGACAATAGAATGGGTGAGGCTCGAGTTACATTACTGCACTGAAAGATGCTCATGAAATTAATTTACTGACAGTTATATTTGGTAAAACACGCGAATTTCTTTTTTGAAAAACTATAGATTCCAATTGAAAAGCACATTGTGCCTAGTCAGGGTTTCTTTTCATCCCTAAATTCTTATCCTTACTTATCTTAAACAGTCGCTGATTGGTGCTTCTAAAGACAGCGTGCAATGAGCATACACCTTTCTCACAATGCTAGGTTCTGCAACAATGGCTTCCAGGAGAGGATGCCGCACACAGACGTGTAGAAATTACAGACATTGTTAATTTACAGATTTTCGAGGAAAAACACTTAAATGTAAAAAACAAGAGGGTACAAAAATTGAATACCCACTTAAAACCAACCCATGGCTAAGAATTCCCTAGAGTTCTAGAGTTCTGATTATCCAGACATACGACAGGGAGAAATAAAAGCCGTGGGCTGCAGATGAAGAGACTAGACAGTAGGTCAAAGGACTTTCTTTGACATGGGTGTGACAATGATTCATCAAGGAATTTCAATTCAGTATGCCAAGTGTCCATGATGTGCAATAAGCAGAATCCTTTTTCAAAATGTGAAGTCCTTATGTTCCCAAAAAAATTTAATAAGTAACTAGAATCCACCTACCTGAAATATCCGCAGCCTTAAAGAATTTTGATATGCACTGCAGCCTGGAAGAAAAATACATGACCTAAAGATGTGATAGAAACAATGTGAACCAAAAGGTTTTATAGGTCTTAAATCAAACAGAGAGGCTTATGATGTAGTTGGTATTACATGCTGAATAAACGGACACGGATGAGTCTCTCATCGCAGTCTTCAGCCACTAGTCAAAGCCCCGGTCTAGCAAAATTCTGTACGGTCTAATAAGCACACAATAACATTAAATATTACTGAAAATCATGCTAAGATCCAAGGCTGGCTCGTAGTATCAAACCTTATTGACAGAGACTGTCTCCCAGTGTCCTGATATCACTGGACGAAGTTACGTGGTCCTGAACGCCATCAGTTGTTGTATTCAACTCAAGCGACACCTGGTGTTCAAAATTCTACTTTTTTCCCTTAATCCGCAAGCCTTTTTATCCAGGGGAGGTAACTGACTTTTGGCCCTGATCAAGATTTAACATATGTTTCAATTAGTGGACAAAAGCCTCTTTAATCATTTATCAGTCTTAAGATGCATTCTAAAAGTACTGTGTACAATTTGTAATTGCATCTTAAGAAGATTTATGTGAAGAATTGTTTAACTTTGATCTGAGTCTGAACCCTGTGCAAATGAAGGTGATCACTCATGACACACGCTTCTTCAAAACAATAGAGTCTTTGTGAACACAAAATGTTTGTAAAGACAAAAAGTGACCATTTTGCATTCTTCCCAAGGACTTCAATAGTGTCATGATTGAAGATGTTCAAGAACTTATTCAACACATTCCAAAACTTTCAAAGATTGAGTGAGTGAGTGAGTGAGTGAGTGAGTTGGATTTTAATACCGCTTTTAACAGTATTTCAGTTACATCACGGCGTGTCAGCTTAATGTGGGAGGAAAGCCCAAAGTGATGCAGGTCTCAGACGTTTACCACTTCGGTGATACCCACGAGCACGGGTATGGTGCTGACAAACCTAGAAACATAATCGGGGTGAACCGGGATTCAAACCCACAATCATAGGTTTCTGGCGTGCCCAAGGGACGCTATTATGCACAGCATATCGCAGCGCCTTTGACGACTGGGCCACTGGGCCCCCCACTTTCAAAGAACAGGTACACTAGTTCAGACATGGCAGATCATAACATTCTGTGACTTTAGCCACTAGTCTCAAGCCCAGAAATTGGCACTAGTCCTATAGTCCTTGCCAAACTGCACAATAGTTAAGGTATCAAAAGGACTAGTAGAAATTTGGCATTTTTAAAGGTTTTGCTATATGTTATCATTATAAGGACTAGTGGGCTAAAAACACTTAGTTTCTATCCCTGATTAGCCTGAGTCTAGCAAGATGTTGTTCAGTCTAGTAAGCTGAGCTATTGATAGTCTGAAAGATAACATTGAAATCTACAGGAAAAGATGCCTTTAGCCAATTTTAGTCTAGTGGCACAGACTGTCATAAGCAGTTAAAAATAAGGGTGAGATGCACTTTTGCATTCACAGCACTGAGAATGTGTGTACACCATACATGTAGACATAAAGACATGTCATATAGTATGACAATTAAGTATTTGATAATATATCAGATACTCTGTACACTGAACCCTTGATAACCCAGACCCTGTCTTTCTGGAAACGCCATCTTCGGGCTGGCTTCTGCTTGGAACATAGGAATACAAAGGGACATAACTCTTTAACCAGAATCTGTTATTCTGCAGGGGTGTTCAACTTGCCCTACTTGCCCTACTAAATCAGAGAAAAGAAGAAAACTTTAACTTTCACAACAAAACATTATTAACTGAAGCAACAGTTAATGGGAGATGTGCAGAATAGAATATTGACTAGTCAGGTACTTCATCATCTTCCCGAGGCAAGAGAGTTAACAGACTATAAAAGTCCAGTTTTCACCCTTGCCGAACTAGGCTGGTATTATGGAGTTAGATTTGGGGAGTTAGATTTTGGCTGGACTAACGAGCCTGTGCATAGTCCAATCAAAATCTGGCACCGAAATCGAAATCCGGTTCGTAAACTGTCATGCAGATTTCGGTCAATTGCAGGATTTGCACAGCATTTGCACAATTTTTCTCATTGTCAACAGATATTTTCCAAATCTTTTCACATTATTAATCAAGGTGCTCACGTGATTTGATGCAGTTTGCGATGTAAGACCCGTTTTCTCACAATATAGATCTTGATTGTCCATCAGATCGTCTTGACTGGGCGCCGCCATTTTGTTTGAAGCAAATGCAAGTGATACGAGAGGTGGAATCTAAATGGTCCATAGGAGAGGCATCGATTTAACTCGTAAAAGCCACTGGTGGCGCTACGATCGAGCCCAGGAATTCCAGCCTAGTTCGGCAAGGGTGGAAACTGGACTTTTAAAGTCTGTTAACTCCCTTGCCTCGGGAAAATGGTACTTCATCTGCAGTTGACAAACATACGATGCATGTTCTCTGTTTCAAAGTTAATATCGCTGATTTTCATAATGGTCCGAGAGCAACTAATTACATTTTCGCATTCGCCTGGGACATTATTTTCACGGTCAGGCAAGTCACGCATACTAATTGAACACCCCTGAATTCTTGAAACTTGTTAATACTGGTGACTCGTAGGGAATGCTGGATTAACAAGGGTTCACTGTAAACAAGGTACATGAGTTTCTCAAACCATTGTTAGCTTAATTCACTCACGTTTTGAGTTTTAACAAATCCACGGGCTTATAGATGCAAGTATGAATTATGAAAACTAATCCAATTGAACATTAAAATGACCATTTCATTCTGATCCAATACGTGAAAGTTAAGACTATCCATGGCCCTTAAACATGATTACAAGAAATCCATATATAGCTAAAGGCTTTAGACATAAATGAAGAGAAGTGAAGTGTAGTGTGCCAGGTGATGCAGGCCTTTTCGGGAGGTCAAAGTGCAGCGATAGAAACTAACAGTTTTAGCCCACTAGTCCTTATAATGATAACATATAGCAAAACCCTTAAAATGGGCCAATTTCTACTAGTACTTAGGATACCTTAACTATTGGGCAGTTTGGCAAGGACTATAGGACTAGTGCCAATTTCTAACGCTGAAATTGACAACTGTCAGACTCCCATCGTACCATCTAGCACAACAATGATCACACACATGATAAGTTGGATTAGAAATTCACATTAACCCGGGGCCAGTATAAATTCCTGTGGGCTAGTACAAATTTCTAAATTTCCCTATTGTTTAAACATTACAATGGCATTTTATCATTACTCAGGCTTGTGAAGCTTTTGAGTTTAGTTCTAACCCTGAATTAAACAAAATAAACAAGGATATTCCAATAAAGTTTGTTCTTTCACATGTTTCCAGTTTCCAAAAGAACCTGGAGCCCCTGGCCAAAATAAACATTTTTGTCTAAAGCTTTTATCACTAATGGTCTTGTCCACATTTTGAAAATAAATAACAGAATAGCCTTTAGAATTGAACAGGTACATTCTCCATGTTGTCATTTAACAAGTTTAACGAAAAACTCAGAAACATCACATTAGATCTAGTACAAACTGAACTAGGACAATCCATAGATCAGCAAGTTCACCTTGGCAAAATGCATCACGTCTGTTTGGAGAAAGTCGTAGTCAGATATCGGGCCACATATGCACGCTGAGGTATGCTATGTTAATCTAAGTCTAAACATGTCTAGTCTATAACGGAAACAATACGAGGTACGCTGTGAAGTGTTTGTTGTTGCACTATCGACCCACTTCCTTTTTTCGAAAGGAAACTTGCGCTGCTGAACTATTGTTCAACGTTCGTGCAAGATAGTCCATCAAATCACATGCCTCCGACCATTCAACTAGTTATATGTTTATTGTCCTTGAATAAAGGAACGGCCATAGTCTACAAATACTTTTCAAGTTAGTATGGATCAGCTGATTTTGTATTTGCCCGTGTTATGTTCTTTTTTTTTCAGTAGTCATGCCATGTATTCACCAGATTCTAATTTATTTCTAAAGCATGTACCCTGTTGACGATTTCCTCTTCATGTTCGTTTTTCAGAAAATATGCAATTGTGAGCAACTGTGGCATGATAGTGATCACAGTGCACTGCTTCCTGAACACATCCTTCACTCTCCCGCCATTTTGTTATTCTATCACACAACGTCCTGTGACCTTTCATTTCTCGATGTAAACAAACTTGTACAGAATTTGTCGGAAAATCCCGAGCTATTCTGAATGTCACTTCCGAGGGCCGATAACTCTAAATCTCCACCGAGCAGCATATTAAATGAAGTGACATAAAATATCTCCACACACTATGCAAAATAATATATACATACACTACCTTCGTTCAGCGATGATTTTTGTGGTGAAAGTTGATGAACCGAATTCGGTTTCGGCCTACACTACATTTGAGTGTAACAAGTTTGAACACATGTTCCCACAGATGGCCATAAAACGACCATCGGTAAAACATTGGACTCATTTAGTATCCATGGTATGATCAAGTCTGTTTGGAAATATTGTTAATAGCATGCTAGCAATGGACGTATTTGCGTCTTAGACGCATCCAATGAATAATATCAATGGTTGGTATGTAGTAGTAGTAGTAGTAGTAGTAGTAGTAGTAGTAGTAGTAGTAGTAGTAGTAGTAGTAGCAGCAGCAATAGTAGTGGTGGTAATAGTAATAATAGCAACAGTAACAGCATGAGTAGTAGTAGTAGTAGTAGTAGTAGTAGTAGTAGAAGTAGTAGTTGTAGCAGCAGCAATAGTAGTGGTGGTAATAGTTATAATATCAGCAACAGCAGCAGCAGCAGTTTTAGTAGTAGTAGTAGTAGTAGTAGTGGTGGTAGTAGTAGTAGTTGTAGTTGTAGTTGTGGTGGTAGTGGTAGAAGTAGTAGTAGTAGTTGTGGTAGTGGTAGAAATAGTAGTAGTAGTAGTAGTAGTAGTGGTGGTGGTAGAAGAAGTAGTAGTAGTAGTAGAAGTAGTAGTAGTAGAAGTAGTAGTAGTAGTAGTGATAGAAGTAGTAGTGGTAGAAGAAGTAGTAGTAGTAGTAGTGGTAGTAGTGGTAGAAGTAGTAGTAGTAGAAGTAGTAGTAGTAGTAATAGTAGTAGTAGTGGTAGTGGTAGAAGTAGTAGTAGTAGTAGAAGTAGTAGTAGTAGTAATAGTCGTAGTAGTAGTAGTAGTAGTGTGTACCTAAAAAGTTTCACAACATGGACTACCAGCTCCTTCTGCATCTCAGCTATTTCAAGATGGCGATGTTTGAGCGTCATCTGTGGAAACATAAATTTGAATAAGTTCAAACCGGGAACTATTTTCATGTAGGAGGAAGGAAAAAAACATCATTTCCATCCGGCCAGACACAGTGTTGGTGCCCACACAAGTAGACAGTGACCCGTGAAGATCCGGGGTAGAATAGATCTTCAGCAACCCATGTTTGACCAGGGAGTCTACACATTCTGCAGATTCCTGACTCGTGAAGATCCGGTGTAGAATAGGGCCTTCAGAAACCCACGCATGCTTGTCGTAAGAGGCGACTAACGGGATCGGGTGGTCATGATAAGGCTTGCTGACTTGGTTGATGAAGACCGATGCTCATGGTGTCAATCACTGGATTGTCTGGTCCAGACTCGATTATTTACAGACCGCCGTCATATAGCTTAAACATTGCTGCGGCGTTAAACAACAAACAAACAAACCAACCGTCAAGTATACAGTTTCACAGCCTCTACCGGACGTTTAAAGTGGCGACACATGTTACAGCCGACAAAGACAAGGTACAGCTGTCACAGTTTTGTTTGTTTGTTGTTTTACGCCGCACTAAGCAATACTGTAGTTATATGACGGAGGCCTGAAAGTAATCGAGTCTGGACCAGACAATCTAGTGATTGATATTATAAGCAACGATCCACGCAGTTTAAGGTGGGACGCTGGGGTTCATGTCACCAGGTTGTGACTGCCCGATCTATTAATTATAAGTCGCCTCGTACGACAGGTATCAGATTGTGTCACCGTCTCTGAGTTTTTGTATTTTCTGCCCAGCCGTTTTTGTAATGTTATAGCACTAAATGAAGCAAGTCTAAGTTGCCCTGTGAATCTCCCATATCACCGGGGCCCCTTTTCAATTTCAGTTTGTTTTATATAAAAATTATTTGTATTTTCAGAGACTAAGCGTTAGCCCAGACAGGTATATGGTGCTATTCAAGTTGCTGGTGCTTTTCTATAATACTCGAGTGAGTTTGGTCTCCGCTTTGAACAGAATCACAGTTTTGTGACGGAGTATCAACTGTAGGCGAGAGGAAACAGAGAAGTCACGCAGATGTCACTTTCCCGAGGCAAGGTAGTCAACTGACTTTAAAAGTGGAAACTGGACCTTTACAGTCAGTTACCTCCCTTGCCTCGGGAAGATGCGCAGATATGTTCAAAGAAGGTGTTAACAGACCGACGTTCATAACCCTCGTCTCGCAGATCCGGGTATAGCTGTGGATGACAACTCCTGTTTACGATAAACGACAAGATCTTCATCGATCAACCCACAGTCTCATTAAAATCAGATCTTAGTTCTCGCTATGCTAAACAAAGCGGTAGCAAAAACTAAGATCTTATTTTAATGAGATTGATCAACGCAGGAAATATTTGGATCACGTTCTCGATAGGAGGATCGTCAAATACCGAGCAGTCCGGTCCAATGTGAGTTCACATCCGTGCCTCGATATACAGCCAATCTTCTTATCCTTCATATTGGTATTCCCCGTTTAAAGCGCCAGATTAGCTCTAGCGCCCCTATCACTGGTCACCGGGTGTTCCAGATACCGAATCTGAGACTGGAACCCATGACCAGAGCTGTCCGCGGATCCTGGTTAAACAGTCTGTATACATGGCGGCATTATTAATATAGCAGTGTATATGTGCAGTACCTCACACTTGCTGTCTGCATGCACTTTCATAATAACATTTAGGTGCTCACTTTTCTATCTTGTTCATAACTAGTTTAGTAGTAATGTATTAATTATCAAAATAAGAAGTTATACTCACCGCCAAAAGAAACATAGAGAAGTATGTACGTTAAGAAGAGATGTTTCCAATGTGTACCAATTAATGACTAAAATAACAATCAGTCAAGTGTTACCACAGTGTCTGAATTCTTATCGTGATTTATTAACTTTACACGCTTGGAATATATATAAAAAAGGACATGGGCTTCATGTCCCCCGCCCCTGTATTCATTACAAGTCCTATACCACGAGGAGGGACTAACAATACTTCCTTTGCACGAGGCATGCTACAGGTACGGCGATTCTAAATACACTGTACGGCTTTTTCCGTGACTCTATTATAGTATCACCATATCGGCGACAAGCATGGGTTGCTGAAGACCTATTCTACACCGGATCTTCACGGGTCAGGAATCTGCAGAATGTGTAGACTCCCTGGTCAGTGCCATGTTTGGAGTGAGGAAGTAATTGTAATTTGAGTTGTAATTAGCTACATATGTTATATAGGTTATAACCCTGCGGTGTATACAAGACATTAGCCTTGCTCCAAGGCTGTACCGAAAGATAAGTCCATGGGTGTGTAGTAAGTCTATCCTCATAATAAGCAAGTCCAGATCCGTGGACAGTGCATCTGAAGACGCCAGGCGTTTATAGGGACAACATGTTCTTATCATTTATATGATCTAGATATTATGATTTAAACTAATAAGTATTTCTTAGAGACGTGTTCAAGTTCAACAAGACATATATCACTCGCCCTGACAGATATTTGAGGATGTACAACACAAACTATATACATATGTACTTACCAACTGTGCATGACTATGGACGCTCTGGGGACATGTTTGGGTAAAATTGATTATCATTATTATTATAATAATTATTTTTATCATTATTATTGGTAGTAGTAGTAGTAGTAGAACATGTGAGTCCAGGTCCACTGCACAATCAACGGTCTGTTGCTTGCTGTGCTTCGTGTTCATTGGTTGAAAATCGAGTGGGCGGAGCATAATCAGTGTACTATGTCGAAGTGTAAAAGGAAGATGTTGACGGTTGCATCATCACATTGCCTTCGCTAGTTCATATTTCCTGACAGAGTGACGCTTGTTTGGTTGCGGTATTCGAAAGATCACACATTTCGAGAACAGACAGCCATTTTAAACTGGAGTTTGATAACGAGATCGAGGAAAAAACATCGCGACCCAGATTTGCTTGACACAATAACATTGAACACGTGGCCTTCCTGTGGGCAACAGTACGCGAGAATTGTCTTCATACGTGTTATTGAAACTGATCATACTATATTGGATAAGTGTGTGCTTATTGTGGTCATTCTCAGTAGCCACTGGAGACGAGCGCGGGATCAGAGGGATATTTGTACAGTGAGCGAGGCCGCCTGGCTTTGTGCGGACGAAATAGCCGATCGCGTTTCTCTTGCGACAAGCAAGTTCCGCTCCAATACCATAGTAACAGCGTAAAACGACTCTGGGTTAGTGTTACTCGCCACAACAGATCGATATGGCTAAAGGAAACGTCGAATTCACACCGGAAGGGGATATTGACAAATCTAAAGGTAAGGATAGATTCAGACAGTGTTGAGATCGAATCGCCGGAAATCTTGACCCGAATACTCCGATAAAAACACTAGGCCTACTACGCCGGATGCCCGTCTCCTAATCCACGCATATTTCTTTATGAATTATCAAATTTACCTCTTGTATTTGCAGTCATGCATCAAAATTGGTTAGATCTATTCGGATTGTTTTATGTTTTGTACTTTTATTTGATTATTGTCACAATTCGTAATAGGAATGGAGTTTTTTTAATATCACTTAAATTCCAATACATGTAGGCCTATACGAGGCACTTACATGTGTATATGTCTATAGTTTGGACAGTGGTTTCAAAGTCATCTTCTTCAAAAACTTGACCTGGGTAGAATAGGTCTTCAGCAACCCATGCCTGCTATAAAAGGCGACTATGCTTGTCGTAAGAGGCGACTAACGGGATCGTGTGGTCAGGCTCGCTGACTTGGTTAATGCATGTCATCGTATTCCAATTGCGTGGATCAATGCTCATGATGTTAATCACTGGATTGTCTGGTCCAGGCTCTTTATTTTCACACGACCGTCAGTAACTGGAATATTGCTGAATGCGGCGTTAAACAACAATAAACAAACACACTTAAAGTGTCCGCGCTAGTTTAGAGCTGCCACTCACAAGGTTGTGTCTTGGGGTCCGGTTCATAGTCCATAGTCTAACTACAAGAATGCACTGGAATAGGTAGCTGTACACACAAAACATTTTTTATTGAAATAAATGGGTTATTTTTAAAATATATTTTAAATATATTCTTTAGTTATTTATTTGTTTGTTTGTCTAAAGGATCAGATAATATTTACCGCAGAAAACATTTCATTACGGAATTGATGTATTCTTTAAATGACTACATAGTATGATTCATACATGCACGCACGTACGCACGCACACACATACGTACGTGTTCACACAAAGAAATCATTTCAGGAAGATATTGATATTACAGATTTGATGATATACATTAAAATTCATAGGTTGATTAAGATTAACGGGTATTTATTGCTTGAAATTATAGATATTGAAACATATGCAATTGATGTTGATGGCTTCATTATTTGAGAGGACGTAGCGAAATAATTTGTTTTCATGATTGTGGACATTTATATTTTGTGTGGATAATTTTCCAAAGTGTATAGCAGGTAGTGTTTTTCATCATCAATGGTTGAACACGTAGAGCATAGTCTCTGATGTAATGGGTTGGGTGGCTTATTATCCCTTTCAAGTTCTCCCGTTAATTATGGTTACTGAGTCTTAGTTTAAAAAGGTGCACTCGACATTTTCTTATTTTACAGAGGACCCACTGTCAATAACCCATTGTCATCCTCTGTATTGATCAGTGCATGATAAGTGAGTCTTCAGTCGATGTCCCCATAGCACTTTCAATGTACACCTGCTGCATTTTGCTGATAACGGTAGGGGCCTTGTGCCAATTCACGTGTGAGGGACCAAATTAAACCCACGGCCATGATTGATTGTCATTCTCATAAAACCAAGGCCCGTGAATGGAGACGAGTGAGACGTCATTACTATTGTCTTCTCTGACGTCCGCCAGGGAGTCTTGGGAGATGTAAAGATTGTTATAATGAAGATCTCTTAGATTCCGTAATGTTTATCACAACTAATTCAGTATGTTGTCAACAATATCATGACGGGAAACCAACATAGCTATTTGCCTGAAGTAAATGACATTATTTGAAATAAATATGGCGTTAACGACTGCATGTCTGCAGGCGAGATAAAAACAACATCTGGAGTTTTCACGGAATGCCAAGATGAAAGGATTTTTCTATTTCAGGTCAGTAATAATCAGCTCTGATCGTCGTATTTTTTAGTTTATAAATTGGCATGAATCCTGTAGTCCTTGTCAAACTCCTCAAAAGTTAAGGTATCAAAGGAGAGGTGAAATGGGGTTTAACGTCGCGTCCAACATTATTGCACTTATATAGCGACGTGCATGCACATGTGTGTGTGGCTGCTTGTACTAGTCCGGACTGATGCCGATTTATAGTGCTAGCCCACTGAGATACCATGCCGCAGTATAACAGAATACCCCACTCAGACACAGTATACTGACTCCGAGCCGACCAGTCCTTGTTTTAGCCCCTAAATGCCGAGCGCCAGACAAGGTAACAACAGGTACTATCTTTTAACGTCTTTTGGTATGACGCGGCCGGGGATCGAACCCCGGACCTTCCACCTCTAGACCACGGAGGCGGTTAAGGTATCAAAAGGACTAGTAGAAATTTGTCATTTTAAAGAGTTTTGCAATTATGTCATCATTAGAAGCACTCGTGGACTAAAAATTAGTTTCTACCGCTGATTACCATATGTGATTTCTGTGTTTTTCTTTCGTTGAGCATGTGAAAAAACGTTTTTATAATTAACTTGTTTTTGTGTTTGTGTTGTTCCATTTCTTGTGAGAGGGGAGGGTTTTGTGTAAAAACTTTAAGGAATTCCTATTTTTATCCCACATCGAACCTTTGAACTGTTTCCATAGCTTGTAGGGGTTGGTGAACAGTGCCCGTTCATGGTTCCCAGGTTTCGTCAGTGTTCATGAAGCGGAACGATGTGTCAAAAGATCGTTTCATGTCTCCAGCTTTGGTAATGGACCTGCCGTCTCAGGACAATATAACACTGTTTCAAATTGCCAACTTGCACTTTGATCCCATGAAAAGCAACAAAAGAACCCCTTGTCCCTACTTTTCACAGGCAGGTAGTGGTCTGGAAAAGCAACAACTTTGTCACTTGACTTGGCAAACTTGTCAAAGCTGAATGTTCATAAGATGTCTACACAACTATTCAAATTTAAATCAGTTATTCAAGTGTCGCGTTGTTGTACTATACAATGGCACACGAATCTCATTTTCTTATTAAACACTGGCAATCGAACACTAAATTGCATATAAAATGTATTCATGTCATAAAATATACAGATTCGCTGACTTGGTTGATGCATGTCATCGTATCCCAATTGCGTAGATCGATGCTCATGATGTCAATCATTGGTCAATACAAAATATCAATATTGACGAAATACTAAAGTAAAACAGCTTATTCAATAAAACATGATCAATATATACAGAACTGCTTTTATTCATTATTGAATTAAAAAATGAAACAAATTATGTGTGACCGTGACGTCACTTTGAGGCTGCCCCCCAGTGTCCCCCGATCACCCCAGGGTATGGACAACTGAGGAGACCCGAGAAGGTCCGGGATAGAATAGGACTTCACCAACAATTGCATGCCGTAACAGGGGTTTGGGGTGTAACAGCCCCCATGCTTGCCGTAACAGGGGGTTGGGTTGTAACAGCCCCCATGCTTGCCGTAACAGGGGGTGGGGGTGTAACAGCCCCCATGCTTACTAGAGGGGGTTGGGGTGTAACAGCCCCCATGCTTGCCGTAACAGGGGGTGGGGGTGTAACAGCAGCTAGATTCTCCGTCATCTTGCGCAGACAAACAACCAAGCAGTAAATGTTTACCACAGACGAAAGATCTTAATCGGGACGAAGTTTGGATGGATCAGCGGATCCTGGCCGAAATAAGGAGACGCGGACCCCGAGACCACCGTGGTACATGTGTCCCCGTAACTAGTTGGTAACAGACTATAGTTTTTTTGTTTTATTTTACAGTTCCGTTCCTCACGTCGTCGCGAGTGGGCCTAGCTGTACTTGGATTCTTCGGCTTCATCAACGTCTATGCCCTCCGCGTCAACCTCAGTGTCGGCGTGGTCTGCATGGTCAACCAAACTTGGGTGAAGGCCAGCATAAAGAGCAACGACAGTGACAGCACGTTGGTGTCGGAGTGCGCGTCCTTCACAGCGGTAGACCCTAACGTCACCGATTCGACGGCCCTGCGGGTGGGTAGTCAAGTAGTTAACGCCTTTTCCCCATAACGTAGAGGGTCCTTGTGGGACTATCACATGGGTGTGTTGACAGATAGGGCACAGGTCACGAACACACCGGGGGAAGTTACTGCAGACAGTAGGTTATTGAGGGACCGCGGAAATCTTCATTCTTCATTAGAACTTTGGGAAGTTTCTTCGTTGGCAATTTGCCCCGATTTACATAGCTGTGAATGGGTACCCGGAACGATGAGACAGCAATGCGATTACACGGTGTAGCAGATAGCTTCGGTTTTACAGTTGATGCTAAAACTATTCGATCTACTAGCCCGAAAATTATGTAGATTAATATTAGCTCGTATTACTAGGCTGAATAGAATATTACTACGGCTTCGGAATAGTGGCTAAGATATGGTTGGACACGGAGCTGAGAATGCAACATAAATCTTCCAAGGGAGCTGAGAATGCAACATAAATGCACTTACCTGTTTCCGGGTAATACTGTCATTTACTATGTGTGGACTGTTATGACGGGACCCAATTTTATTGCGACCATCATAACAGGGTCTTGTGGTAGAACGTCCGCCCAGAGAACGAAATTTCGGTGTTTCGATCACCAGCCGCATCATACCAAAAGACGTTAAAAGATGGTACTTGTTGTTTCCCTGCCTGGCGCTCGGCATTAAGAGGCTTAAACAAGGACTGGTCGGCTCGGAGTCAGTATACTGTATCTGAGTGGGGTATTCACGTTAAACCGCGGCATGGTATCTCAGTGGGCTAGCACTATTAAATCGGCATTAAGCCGGTCAAGTACAAGCAGTCTAAGGTGGCTGTGTGTAGCCCTATGGTTTACCTAGAGCGTATGATCGTGGTTCGTATCCAGATTCGCCCTGATTATGATCCTTAATGTTTGTCACTACAATCTCCTTGCTCATGGTTCTCACCAAGGTGGTAAACGCCTATGACCTGCTGACACCCCGTGGTATATCTTACCCATGAACAGCGGCGTTACAACCAATTCAACCTCTCACTACTACAGGGGCGGTCGGGTAGTCTAGTGGTTAAAGCGTTCGCTCGTCACGCCAACGACCCGGGTTTGATTCCCAACATTGGTACAATGTGTGAAGCCCATTTCTGGTGTTCCCCGCCGTGATATTGCTGGGATATTGCTAAAACCAATTCAACCTCTCACTACTACAGGGGCGGTTGGGTAGCCTAGTGGTTAAAGCGTTCGCTCGTCACGCCGAAGACCCGGGTTTGATTCCCGACATGTGTACAATGTGTGAAGCCCATTTCTGGTGTTCCCCGCCGTGATATTGCAGGAATATTGCTAAAAGTGCCATAAAACCACACTCACTCACTCACTTACCAAATACATGCCGGTCCCAGGTGACACAGTCGTCTTAGGTTCCGCAATCAATTGTGCAGGGTTTCGTCCCTTAGGCATGCCAGAAACCCAGTAAATAAATATAATGCATACAGTTATACTGAAAGTAACATTGGTGTAAAGATTCACACATTCACTCACTCACTCTGCTACAAGTCGGGTGAGCCACAATCCATCCTGTGTTTTAGTGTTTTATGTGTGTTCTAAATTTCAGGATGGCAAGCTGTTATGGGACAAGACCACCCAGGGGCTGGTGTTGGGAGCCTATTTCTGGGGTTACCTCGTCTCCCAGGTTCCTGCAGGCTGGCTGGCCACAAAGTACGGGGGGAAGCGTGTGTATGGCTGGTCAATGCTTGTCTGCAGCCTTCTGACCTTTCTCACCCCCATCGTGGCCACCACCAACTACATAGCCGTCATGGCGCTTAGGATCATCCTTGGTTTGGCCTCGGTGAGTCGGGACAAAGAATGAACTTTTAAACGGGTACTGTAACGGTATTCCTGACCACACGTGTTACATCACATCATTGAATGCACCCGTGAAGATCCGGGTAGAATAGCTCTTCAGCAACCGATGCTTGCCGCAAAAGGCGACTATGCCTGTCGTAAGTAGGGACTATCGTGATCGGGTGCTCAGGCTCGCTGACTTGGTTGATGCATGTCATCGTATCCCAACTGCGTGGATCGATGCTCATGATGTCAATCACTGGATTGTCTGGTCCAGATTAGGTAATTTACAGACCGCTGTCATAAAGCTGGAATATTGCTAATTGCGGCGTTAAACAATAAACAAACAAACATTATGCATAAATATATCTATATGCATCATCCTGTGTTACATACTTGTAGATCACAACTGAGCTATGATAGACTGTTAATCCATCCTGCATCCTATGTCACTGTTTTGGACTTACCAACAGCACTTAATGTAGAGGTAATGCGAAGATGTGTCGAATAGGATAACATATGAGGTAATCATGGTTTGAACATAGCTGATATTGAAATAATTCTTAGGAGATGTTAATGTCAGTTCAAACATATTGTGAAAAAATCATCATAGACCAGAGATGTGCTCAAAGATACATTCTCTGTTGCAGTTCGAAAAACAGCATTTTTCACTTATTATGGCCATTCTTATGAACGTGATCGTGCACAAGCCCCAAACGTGAACGTGGTTGAAATGAAAAAAGGGTCTAGTTATCAGCCATTTGCAAATGTTTGAAGTTGTTTACTCATCAGTCTCTGTTTCTCCATGCAGGGCGCGGCGTTCCCTGCGATGCACACGTTTTGGGGCAACTGGGCTCCTCCCCTCGAGAGAAGCAAGCTCACAGCATTCACATATGCAGGTGAGCGTTCTTTGTCACGTGAGCAAACGCTGTGTAGCAGGGCGTGGAGTCATCCCACAGATGACATCCTTACCTTGTCTGCTGACGCGGTTAACCTCTTTAGTCATGTGGACAAGGCGTCCGACCTCCGATCAGAAGGTTCGTGGTTCGAATCCCATCACGGGACTCGGAAATTTTATGGCCGCTACAGCTGCAGCAATTCCCCTAGCGGGTTATAATTCTTGATCGAAGGAGGGATCCACCGACCCAACATAAATATGCCAAATTGTATTGTTTTTCATCCCAGATTCAATTAAAGAAAATTCAATCATAATCAAGACGTTCAAATTAGAGCCAAATGGGAAGGGAGACAACTCTTTAACTTGTCCAAGTTTTCCTACACGTGTTTCTGCCGCATGAAAAAGTACAAATAACATCGGAAGACAAATGAATTGGTTCAAAAGATACGTCACTGGGATCATAAAACAATTCACAGAAACTCGTATTTTTGAGGGTGCTATTAAAGAAGCTGTTAATCACTTACTTGTCAGGGTCACTCTGTTGCACAGGAAAATGCGGACAATTTTTCAGTCTTGCCAATCAATTCCATTTCGATCTTTCGACTCTTTAGCAAATAGAATTGCGTACCCTTTTACCCTCCTAGGCATTTTGACAGCATTGTCTTGCGCTGAGCCGGTCACCACATTTGAGTCACACCCAGACTTGTCGTAGGATGAAGTCGGCAGTTTACGGCCACGTGGTTATAGACGTACGGGAAGTGCCGAGGTAGCCAAGGTCCGTAAAACTCCCCCTATGAAAGAAAAGCCACCAGTGGCGATTATTCATCTCTGTGACCGATGTCTATATTTAGAACGGAATCTAAACTTTCTATGTCCGGTATTATCTAGGGAACGGAGACACGGATAAAAGTCTTCTATTGCAGAGCAAATACACGGCCTTTCAGTCAGACACTTTTACTGAAACGTGTGGCCACTACACCTATCCGGGATATATTCCGCAGTGTCGCTTCCATGGCAACTCTTTATATAACCATCATTCCAGGAGTTAGACAAAATTATTGCTTTTCCTGAAGGAAATTACAAAATACATCCATTAATATTAGGTAACAAGCCGTATTGTTTTTACTTTGACCGACGTCTTTATGATCTTCTAAACCAGTATGGAACGCATACAATGTAGCTATGCTCCCCGGCCACTGGAACCTGTGCGGTAGAGGAGCTCCCCGCACGTTACTATTGCGGTAATTGTACATAGATTGCAGTGGGTGCACTATTGGTTGGATCTGTTGCCATGGCGACCACCAACTTCCACGCAGGTTCTGCTGTAAATTCACTAACGGCCTCAGTGTAAATTTGTGTAGCAGTTACTCTATACAATGTTTACTCAATAAATTGTTGTTGTTTTTTCGAGATATGGTTAATCCAGATCTGAAGAAAATATCTCCAGAAGGTGAATTCCATTGTGACGTAATTAGGTCATGTGCTGCTTCAGAGACCGAGCAGTTCAAATTCTTGAAAATAATAATTTGATAAAATTTAATATCTTTAGTAGCTTCATAACGTTGATGCCACACTGATGGAGATATCTTGTTTTTAACAATCGAATAACCAGCTTTGTTATATTTGCTTTGTGTCAGTATTTTGTCACTCTTTTGGTATAACTCTGATACGCTCTCTATTCGTTTGGCTCACATATTCTGTCATTGTGAAAGAAACGCTTTTGAAACGCTGGAGATCTTAAGTATCTAACGAGATTTATCGATGTAATATTAAAGCGTTAAGAAAACACAGAACAGAAGATATAATATAGTTATGCATGACATGCTGTCATCTTGTCCTATAATAAGTAATATTATGTGTACATGCTTATCTTTTGTTCTCTGTTGCCATGGCTTCGAAGAGAAGTAGAATGTTTCAAACTTAAAACAGACTGTGTAACAAAGTATGATAGGGCATAAAACATCACCTGTTACAATACACTGTAAATGAATGCGTTACAAGTGCTGTTCATTATTGTTCATTAATGTTCTTGCTAACTTACATATATATAAATATATCACCGTCAGCTCTCGTTTTCCAGGTGCGCAAGTCGGCAACGTTGTGACATTCCCACTCGCTGGGTTCCTGTGTAAATATGGCTTTGCTGGGGGATGGCCCTCTATATTTTACGTTCTCGGTGAGTTGTGACGTGCAAAGGAATTAACTTTACAATATACTTTTTTCCACAGGTGACATTCTTAAATATGATTCCGTATAACTCCACTTGGAGTGTCATATGGTGCCTTGGGTGTTATGACTTTTATCTACTCGGGCAGTTATAGTTAATACCCATATGCGCTCAGGGGGGTCAGGCAACACTCAAAGATAGGGTTGTTGTCCGTGGGGGATTGTTTATATGGTAATCATGGGGGGGGGGGGGGGGGGGGGGGGGGGGGGGGGGTCGGATTTATGACAGGACTAGGCCGGCGGAAACTGTTTGATTATTAATTAAGAAATATGTGATTCATTATTCATGTTTAATTCTGGTCAGTGTTTTTGGTTTATTTGAATCATGTAAGTGTGCTGGCATAAAGACCGTCGTCACACATTTGAGAGGAGCGGTATAATGAAACAAGTGCAACTGTCAGTAGGGAAGATTGTGGGTTTACCTGTTAGACGGGGTGAACAACCAGGCTGATTGCTGATAACGTTTGTCAACGTTGATGTAGCCCTGTTGAGATTTCGAATCAGAGCATGTCCTCAATACCAAATGCAGTGGAAGGAGTCGCTTGAAATGAGAATCGGTCTGTGATTGAGAGTCTGGTATCGAGCCCTGGTGATGGCATGGGACGTTGATCGTACTGATGGCTACTGGTTTGTCTGGTCCAGACAAGACGCAAACCTGCCACAGTCGGTCATATATGAAATAATATGTACTTGAGTGAGTTGTGTTTTACGCCGCTTTGATCACTTTTCCTGTTACTTCCCTGCTTACCCGTGAAGATCCGGGGTAGAATAGGTCTTCAGCAACCCCTGCTTGTCGTAAACGGGATCGGATGGTCAGGCTCGCTGACATGGTTGATACATGTCATCGTATCCTATTTTCGTGGATCGATGCTCATGTTGTCAATCACTGGATTGTCTGGTCCAGACTTGATTATTTACAGACCGCCGTCCTTTAGTTGGAACACTGCTGAGAGCGGCGTTAAACAACAAACAAAACAAAGCATCGCTGCTTGTCAGCCTAATGGGTTAGATAAACCAAGCCAGATGCAGACGTGGGATATGTAGGATCCTTTCACGCCTAAGGGACGCAACTCATTAGACGACTGACACTCTCACTTGGTGCTACAGTCCCATCCACCCTCGTTACCATCCAAGGCTACAGAATAGTCTCCTGAAACCGACTATACATACAGGCATTTAACATTAGCTCTTCGAAGATAGAATAGTGTCCTACATTTGCGACATTTTTGTAGCATGTTTTGTATCATTATTCACAATCAATATTGTAACTGTAGGTGCGATGTCTTTGGTATGGTTCTTTCTGTGGATGTTCTTTGTGAGCGACACCCCCGCCCAGCATAAGCGGATATCGGAGAACGAGAGGCGCTACATTGAACATACCCTCCGGGACAGCGTCAGGTCGCACAAGGTGAGGTCCCCCCCTCCCGATAGTGGAGGTACGATGTTGAATGAAGTCTTTGATAGGCATTTAGAAGATGGGAGAACATGAATACGTTTGTTTATTTAATTTTTTTTATTCTATTTTATTTTATTTTTTTTAATTGTAAAAAAAAGAAGTTGCTCTCCAGAGAAAGGTGTCATGTAGTTTTCGTACTATGTTTGACATCATATTCATGATGGGTATACTGCCATTTATTTACAGAAAGCCACTCATACAGAAAGCTGGGGCAGTTATCACAAATGTGTTGCCATCCGCTCTATCTCCAGGGCTGTTCCACAAAGCGATCTTAGCGCTAAGATGATCGTAACTCCCACACATTTACATAGACTTACGGTAGTCGTACCGCTAAGATCGCTTTGTGGAACAGGTTCCAGGACTCGCACTTCGGTAAACCTACAATAAATCATCTCCCCGAGGCATGGGCGTCCACTGGCCTATTTATCTAGTTCAGCTTTGATGTAGGCTAATTGACATGCTTGCCACGGGATATGTTAATAAGTAAGTGTAGGTTTGCCGTCATGCGACGCCTGGAAATATTGAGGATGCGGCGTTATAAGGAAATATGATGTGTCATAATGTACTCAAGATGTCGCAGCGCAAACTCTGTAGTGAACAAGCACCGGGGGATTTTATTAAAAGGAGTTATCGACCTTTTGGACTAAAATATCGCCCATTACAATTGGTAGTTTAGTTGTGAAAGCATTCGCTTCTTATATTCAAAACTTGCTCATAGTGTATGATATTGTTAACACTTATGGTATCACCGATTGCTGAGACAAGATTTGTCCACATCTTAGTTGAACCAGCATCTTACCATTGAGTCGTTGTGTTGCAGAAGTTGAATGTCCCATGGAAGAGCATAGCGCTGTCACTACCCTCCTACGCCATCATCGTGAGCAACATCACGTCGGACTGGGGAGCCTACACCCTCCTCACAAACATCCCCACTTACATGAACGAGGTCCTCAAGTTTGACATTGCTGCAGTGAGTGGGAATAACATCATTTCATTTATATTGTGTATATCATTTATATTGTGTATATCATTCATATTGTGTATATCATTCATATTGTGTATATCATTCATATTGTGTATATCATATTGTTTATATCATTCATATTGTGTATATCATTCATATTGTGTATATCATTCATATTGTGTATATCATTTATATTGTGTATATCATTCGTCACTTCCATTGGTCACCACTCGCCCCATTCCGTAACCTGCACCTTGTCGGGAGTGACAGCGTTGGACATCACTACCATTCGTACCTTTCCGTAACCTGCACCCTTACCGTGAATGACACGAGTTGGTCGTACCTTTCCGTAACCTGCACCTTGTCCGTTAATGACACGAGTTGGTCGTCACTACCATCGTACCTTTCCGTAACCTGCACCTTGTCCCGGAATGACACAAGGTGGTCGTCACTACCATTAGGCGAGTACATACTAAAGTTTATTTTATTTTGATATGAGCGCGCCTTCAGTTTCAAGCCTCTGCTGAGTAACGATAAAATGCAATCTCATTAAAACCAGATCTTAGTCCCGCCACCGCTAATTAAAGAGGGTATCCCATTACGCGTGACGCCAGAGGGACCTTCTATAAAAGTCCAGTTTCCACGCTTGCCGAGCTAGGCTGGTATTATTGAGTAAGATTTTGCCTGGACTAACGAGCCTATGCATAATCCAATCAAAATTGCGCACCGAAATCCGGTTCGTAAACTGTCATGCAGATTTCGGTCGATTGCAGGATTTGCACAGCATTTGCACCACTAACTCATTGTCAACAGATATTTTCCAAATCGTTTCAAGTTTTTAATCTAGGTGCTCACGTGATTTGATGCAGTTGGCGATGTAAGACCCGTTTTCTCAAAATATAGATCTTGAATGTCCATCAGATCGTCTTGACTGGGCGCCACCATTTTGTTTGAAACAAATGCAAGTGATACGAGAGGTGGAATCTGATTGGTCCATAGGAGAGGCATAGAAGGGATTTAACTCTAACAGCCACTGGTGGCGCTACGATCGAGCCCAGGAATTCCAGCCTAGTCCGGCAATGGTGGAAACTGGACTTTTAAAGTCAGTTAACTCCCTTGCCTCGGGAAGATGTGGAAAGTAGATTTTCGGTATCACTGGTACTCGGCTTTGTCTCCTCCTGTGGCCTCATACATAACTGATCACTGAATTTTTAACGCTACTCTAAACTCCAACATATGCTCACTGCCAAAATAAACGCGAACCAAAGAAATACATAGAGAAGTGGGTACGTTTAGAAGAGACGTTTCCAATGTGTACCAATTAATGACAAAACTAACAATCAGTCAAATGTACCACAGAGTGTCTTTATTCTTATCACGATATGCTGCACGTGATTTCCAAATTTTACATGCTGATCCTGCACGAGACAAAGGGTGCATCTCAAGTCATGGAGCTATGACGTCACATGTGATACGTTCATGAGCGTCGGACCACACAACATACTGGTGTGTTCGTTTGTTCATCGAACCAGTCTAATATCACTTGAATATGATTTTGTTTGTTTGTTGTTGTTTAACGCCGCACTCAGCAATATTCCAGCTATATGACAGCGGTCAGTAAATAATTGAGTCTGGACCAGTCAATCCAGTGATTGATATCATGAGCATAGATCCACGCAATTGGGATCGTTGTCATGCACCAACCAACTCAGGGAGCCTGACCAACCGATCCGCTAGTCGCCTTTTTTGACAAGCATAGTCGCCTTTTGCGGCAAACATGGGTTGCTGAAGACCTATTCTACCCCGGATCTTCACGGGTCCGGCGGCCTGTAAATAATCGAGTCTGGACCAGACAATCCAGTGATTGACATCTTGAGCATCAATTCACGCAATCTGAATCTATTACATGTGTAAGTCTTCATATATTATTCATTTTTAACCATCAATGTGAAATGTTGTTTAGGAAACATTGTTTATACAGGTGAGCTTCAGTGTAATTCACAATAATATTTACAAACATTTATTTCGGTATATTAACTTATATTACTACTTCGCCAACAATATTGATGTATTTATACAACATTAATTGCATCGCTATTGCCAATGAACAGATGGCACATGCAATTATTCTTTTATGCTTGCTATAGAATCTAGCGTTATTGTATTGATGTGTCCGTTGTCATCTCATACCAGATGTTTGTAATTATATTTTGTTAACTATATTGTACAATTCAGCCGACCTAGCAGTTCCCGGTAAATGTCACGCTTGTAAATACCTTGATTGTAATAACACAGATTGCTCGTATAATTAACCGGAAGTAACTGACATACCAACATTCATCCTAACTGTACCACCGATATTTCAAAGAAGGTTGGTCAGTGAGAGAGTGAATATGGTTTTACGCCGCTTTTAGCGATATTCCCGTAACATCACGGCGGGGGACACCGCCAGAAATGGGCATCACACATTGTACCCTTGTGGCGAATCGAACCCGGGTCTTCGGCGTGACGAGCGAGCGCTTTAACCACTAGGAGACCCCACCGCTCCAGGGACTCAGAATAGGTACCCAGTCACCCATGCTGGCCGCGAGAGGCGACGTTTTGTTTGTTTGTTTGTTTGTTGTTTAACGCCGCACTCAGCAATGTTCCAGCTATATGACGGCGGTCTGTAAATAATCGAGTCTCGACCAGACAATCCAGTGATTGACATAATGAACATCGATCTACGCAATTGGGATACGATGACATGCATCAACCAAGTCAGCAAGTCTGACCACCCGATCCCGTTAGTTGCCCCTTATGGCGCGCATAGCATACTATAATGAGTCGCAGTATGAATATCACATAGCATAGTCCCCGTTTTACGGCAAGCATGGTTTGCTGAAGACAACGGGTTTAATCCATTGGGGGGTGTTTGTTTAGTCGTGCAAGGATCATGGGGGGGTTTGAGATTCGACCTGTCTATCAGCACCATACCCGACTGGTGGTTTCAAAGTAATAAAACCCAACATCCTGCGTCACCTCTGGATTACCGCCCTCCATTAAGCTGACACATCAATATAAAACCCAAATACTGTTCCAAGTGGCGTTAAACCCACCTCACTCACATGAGCTACACGGAGTATATATATATGTTAGATATCCACGAATCTCGTCTAATCTACGTCAGCGATTTATCCTCAACACATGTAGTTAGATATCCCTTGACATATTTGTTGTTTTTACTTCACCACACCTGTTTGTCTCTGAGCAGGTATTTGACATACAAATATGCCGATGTATTAGTTAACACCGACCGTCCTTGAGACAACTACTGTGAATATTGTAAGGTCATGTGTAAGCTTTGTCGCATCGTTGAGCGTTTCAATGTGATGGCTTAATGTCCACACAGGTGTAGGCCTCAACCAGATTAAGGAAATATTTAGTTCGAAGTCAGGTCATGTTGCGTCATTAAATATATTCCGCCTGAAAGGTAGCTTTGTCCAGCCTCGTTTTGCGAGTGTTTTCAACAGGGCAAGTGATTGTGTAGCACCGGAGCACCACAGTTGCAACCTGTGATACTCCCCATACCTGTCAATCAAACTGATTGAATGACATATTTTTTTAAAGCATGGAGTATAATTTCGGGCCATGCTCCACGTGTCACTGAAAACCTGTTGCCGTGGATTGCATCATCCGTGCACAGTGAATGCAGTCCGAGTTAATATCGAGTTTTGTGCACGTCACATTAATAACGCACTTGTTGACCTTGCTCCGCCGTGTTATCAGTATTCAGGGAAACAGCTCTGAGTCATGCTATGTAACTATGAACCAGCTGTCTGGTGTCGGGAGTGACGGAGTCAGTATACTTGTATTCTGTTTACATTTGAGCTATAATCAAGTCATATCTCGACAGGGATGTCTGCAATATTGTCAGACATTGTATATTAGACTTACGCTAAGTCCCAGAAATAATTATCGCATTTAAGAATATATCTATCTACAAATTAAAAGTTAATTCCCAACACGGATGCAAAAGGTGAAGCCCATTTCTGGTGTCCCCTGCCGTGATACTGCTGGAATGTTACTAAAAGCGGCATAAAACCGCATTCAATCCCAAGATCACTTTCAGCATCCAGCTACCCACAGCACCTGACATATGTTTTGGTTTTAGAAGAGTGAGTGAGTGAATGAGTTTAATTTCACGTCGCTTTTAGCAATATTGCAGCAATATCACGGTGGGGGACTCTAGAAATAGGCTTCACACACTGTACCCATGGCGTGACGAGCGAACGCTTTAACCACTAGGCTACCCGACCGCCCTGGTATTAGAAGAAGTGGACTCTACAAAGTGTTGTCATAAATAATGGCTGCTAGCGACCAAACGGGGTCATAGTGAGTGATTGAGTTGAGCGTTACACGACTTTATTCCAGCAATAGGGGCGGTCGGCTAGCCTAGTGGTTAAAGCGTTCGCTCGTCACGCCGAATACCTGGGTTCGATTCCCGACAAGGGTACAATGTGTTTCTGGTGTCCCCCGCCGTTATATTGCTGGAATTTTGCTAAATGCGGCGTGAAATCTCAGTCACTCACTCACTCTTCTAATACCAAAACATATGTCAGGTGCTGTGGGTAACTCTGCTGAAAGTGATCTTGGGATTGAATGTGGTTTTATGCCGCTTTTAGTCACAGTCCAGCAGTTTCACGGCAGGGGACACCAGAAATGGGCTTCACCTATTGCATCCGTGTTGGGAATTAACTTTTAACTAAGCTTTAGTCTAACAATCACCACGGGGAACACCAGAAATGGGCTTCACATATTGTACCCATGTGGGGTGGGGAATCGAACCCGTGTCTCACTAGACTGACGAACGCCCACGCACGCACACGCACACGCACACGCACGCACACGCACACACACACACACACACACGTACAGTGTTGTCACACACGCAGCAAATATTGATGTCACTTTTCGGACGTGTTTGTTTCAGAACGGCCTGTACTCTGCCCTCCCGTATATTGTGTTTTGGGTAATAATTAACCTGGCCGGATGGTTGGCGGACTTCGTGAGGAGACGGAGCATCTTCACCACCACCAACACCAGGAAGATCTTCGACTCTTTCGGTGAGTGATTACATCATCTCTTTCACTAACACGACCCCAGCGCCACGGCCGTCGCATGTCTAATGACGTACTCGCCTCATCCGTCATATTGTTACTCCCAACAAGTATAAACACATCTTTCGTGGATGTTTCAAAGGGAATTAATTTTCTTTTTTTCTTACATTGATCTTTTGAACTGAGGGGCGGTCGGGTAGCCTAGTGGTTAAAGCGTTCGCTCATCACGCCGAAGACCCGGGTTCGATTCCCGACATGGGTACAATGTGTGAAGCCCATTTCTGGTGTCCCCCGCCGTGATATTGCTGGAATATTGCTAAAAGCGGCGTAAAACCATACTCACTCACTCACTCTTTGTAACTGCCACCTTTCGTCGTAAGTTGCGCGGAACGTACTTCCTCACGGAAACACTGTTCAAAGCGGTATTGACCCAATTTGCACGTGCTAAAAGTTCATTCAAGCTTGAGGGACGGTTGGGTAGCCTTGTGGTTTAAGCGTTCGCTCGTCACACCGAAGACCCGGGTTCGATTCCCGACATTGGTACAATGTGTGAAGCCCATTTCTGGTGTCCCCCGCCGTGATATTGCAGGAATATTGCTAAAAGCGGCTTAAAACCATACTCACTCATTCCAACATCACAAATAAGCTTGAAAAGCCTTGTATTTGTACGAAATGATATTTACTTGTAAATAAATATATTAAGATTTACAAGCGACTTGATATAGTATATTTGATGGGAGTGAAAATATATCTTGTTGGAAAATGTGTGATATATATACTGCGACTAATATATAATATGCTATGCTCTCTACTAACGGGATCGGGAGGTCAGACTCGCTGGCTTGGTTGATGCATGTCATCATATCCCAATTGAGTGGATCGATGTTCATGATGTCAATCACTGGATTGTCTGGTCCAAGCTCGATTATTTACATACGGCTGGAAATGCGTGGATATCGCAGGATTGTGAATATATATATTGTTCTATGGACTTATTCAAGAGAAGATGTATGGACATTGTTGTACAACACTGTTATCAAAAGATTAAAAATTCTGTGTTTTTGAATCATTATGAGTCAAATTAATTACTATTGGAAACTGAACTCGATATAACCTCATGCTTTAATATGGATCTTGTGATAGTTTTGGCGAAATTTCGATGTTCAGCACATGGTTTAAAAGTACAAAGACATCGCTTTAGCAAACAGTTTATACAACCCGAATTAGTGTTCTGTGATAATTGTGATTTATTAGAATTAGAAGATGAATATCATTTTGTACTAGTTTGCCCGTATTACGAGAAAAGCAGAGATAGTTTATTTCCTCAGTATTTTCATCACTGTTTTAAGAGGTTTTGCTCTCTATCTAAAGAGAAATTTGCCAGTTTACCGTTAAACAGGAGTGTTAATCTGTATCAAAGATACATCTTTATTTATAGATATATACTTTTATATTTAGAAATTACGTAATACACCCACATGCCGCTATCGTACGCATGTTATAGGAAAGAAATTGTACACATGGCCTCGAGGCCTGCAATACTGAATAAACTCACTCTCTCTCTCTCTCTCCCGTTCGGGGGCACGGGTGGCCCAGTCGTCGTAAGGCGCCGCGATTCGCTGTGCAGAGTTGCGTCCCTTGGGCACACCAGAAACCTATGATTGTGGGTTCGAATCCCGGTCGCCCCAATTATGTTTCTAGGTTTGTCAGCACCATACCCGTGCTCGTGGGTTTCACCGAAGTGGTAAACGTCTGGGACCTGCATCACTTCGGGCTTTTCTCCCACATTAAGCTGACACGCCGCGATATATCTGGAATATTGATAAAAGCTGCGTAAAACCAAACTCACTCACTCACTCTCTCCGTTCTGTACAGGCAAAGTGATTCCGGCGGTGATGCTTGTCGGCCTAGGTTATGTAGACTGCTCTCAGCCGGCCTTGGCAATCACCCTGCTGGTCCTGGGTGTGTCCCTCACCGGCTTCCAGTTCTCCGGCTTCATCGTCAACCACGTCGACATCGCCCCCGCATACGCCGGCATCCTGTTCGGCATCTCCAACTCCATAGCTGCCGTCACAGGGTTCATCTCACCTGTGGTAGTCGGAGTCATTACATCAGAGGTAGGTGATGATGTTGTTGCTGTTGATGTTTTTGTTGTGGTGGTGGTAATACTACCATGGTAGATGACGTTGTTGATGGTGCTGTTCTTGGTGTTGTTTGTGTTTGTAGTGTTGTTGTTGTTGGTGGTGTTGTTGTTGTTGTTGGTGGTGGTGTTGTTACTGGTGGTGGTGGTGCTGTTGGTGGTGGTGGTGATGTTGGTTGGTGGTGGTGGTGCTGTTTATGTTGGTTGGTGGTGTTGTTTTTGCTGTTGGTGGTGGTGTTGATGTTGGTTGTTGCTGCTGTTGTTGTTGGTGGTGGTGTTGTTGTTGGTGGTGGTGGTGTTGTTGTTGCTGGTGTTGTTGCTGTTGTTGGTGGTGGTGGTGTTGATGTTGGTTGGTGGTGGTGCTGTTGTTGCTGTTGTTGGTGGTGGTGGGAATACAGCCATGAAGCAAGATGAGACAGCTGATACATGACGGGGAACTGTATGTTTGCGTTCAGTATCGGGGCGACCGTGAAGATCCGGGGTAGAATAGGTCTTCAGCAACCCATGCTTGCTGTAAAAGGCGACTATGCTTGTTGTAAGAGGCGGCTAACGGGATCGGGTGGTCAGGCTCGCTGGTTTGGTTGATGCATGTCATCGTATCCCAATTGCGTGGATCGATGCTTATGACCTCAATCACTGGATTGTGTGGTCCGGACTCGATTATTTACAGACCGCCGTCACATAGCTGGAATATTTCTGAGTGCGGCGTTAAACAACAAACAGTATCGGGGCACTGATGCATCAGTGAATCCTTTCTGCCAAGGATGTTATATTTCAACATGGACATTGTTTCATAAAAACTCATATTAATTCGGGAGAAACATAGATATAGTATGTCATGCACGTCTCCTAACGAGGATCGGGTGGTCAGACTGACACTGTGTCAACGTGGCCCGATGGCGTGCGTCGTTTCTCATGCTTTCGATCACTGGTTTCTCTGAACCATACTTTACAGGTCATCGTGACGTAGCTGTAATATTCCGACTGCGGCGTTGAACAACATTCGCTACAATCATCATGACTTAAACATGTCTTGTTGCAGAGCCAGACTCGGGCGGAGTGGCAAGTTGTTTTCTACATCGCAGCAGCTATGTACGGATTCGGCGCTATCTTTTATATCATCTTTGCATCTGGGGAACTACAACCCTGGGCGCGTGAGGAAAGTGAAGAGGAGGAGAAAATGGGGGTTGAGATGGAGACGAAGGGGGGTCACAGGGATGGGGCTGCTGATGGAATGTTAGCCGACATCAAATATTGATAATGGAAAATTGTAGGTAACATCAATTGTTCTATAAATAGTATACTACTCTGCTTTTGATTGGGATACGTGAGATATTTCGCTGTATTCGCCTATACAGGTTATAGCAATCAGACTGGTGTGTATACTATAGGAGTATCCCTACAAAAGCTGAGTAGTATAGACCCGCGTTATATCTATATAAGGGGGGCATTGTCTCTGTTATACATTGGGGGGGGTGCCTGATTTGCCATGTGGATTTCCGAAATATTTTACAAGTGAAATAATGTGAAATTATCATTATTTACAATGGTGTATGGCTCAATTTAATTTTTAATTTACACTAGTTGTTTTTGGAAGTAGTATTCGCATTCCTGCTCAGTCAGTGAGTGCTTGAACTTATTTTTTAGAACTCTTTTGAACCCTTATTTAAAATGGTAAACAGCGCTGGTCAGAGCGAAAGGTGCCAGATCCATAATTATTTTAATGTTCATTGAAAACCAAACGTGCATTTATCAAGAGACTATTCGGTCTTATTTATCTTTGTCAAATTGACATTATTGATCTTGTCACTGGCCATATACGTACATAGAATCTGGGTTTGTTTATACCTCGTTTTAATAATCAACTGTAATCTCATTCTACGAATGTTACTAGAAATGTGATGGCATGTTTAGTCAGTTGAGTGTGACTATCGTATCATAATAATGTCACGTGACAACTGCAACACGCCAGTAACACAGCAGCTGAAAACAGATCTCAACTGTTGTACACAGGCAGCCAGACATCTGTTCGCTACGCCCCTGATGTACATAAATATGGTTCACTGAATAACCCTGACAAAAGATTTATCTTTTTTACTTAATGCTGAATTAAACATGTTGGTGATCAAGTCCTTATGTTCAGATGTATTCTTACAGGTGAATGCACGATCTGGTAGTGATGTTCTGTGCCGTGGGGGGTGGGCGTGGGGGGGGGCATCAGACTTCGTAGGCGACTAAATGATCGCTGCAAGTCTACGTTTAGATGTTTACTTACTATGATAACAATTATTGGTATAAATTTCCAACTTTGAAATAATTGAACTAATTACATTTTGTATCAATAACGTTTCAATGATATTTTTGGTATAATAGTGAAATGACATTCACTTTATTTGTTTAGTTAAGAATCGTTAAAATAAATAAAACCTCCATTGAAAATTAACCCCCAAAAGGACAAGATTATTACTTGCTAATGGCACTAGATTAACGTATGCAATGTTATGCGTCCTCAAATAATTTACCTGCCTACGTCACTACACAGACGTACTAAGGCCACAATACATGATGTACTTGCTGTTGTCAACCAGGGTATTGTGTGACGCCTCGAAGGTACCCCTTAGATACAGGTACTTGTTATGAACCAGGGTATTGTGTGACGCCTCGAAGGTACCCCTTAGATACAGGTACTTGTGATAAACCAGGGTATTGTGTGACGCCTCGAAGGTACCCCTTAGATACAGGTACTTGTTATGAACCAGGGTATTGTGTGACGCCTCGAAGGTACCCCTTAGATACAGGTACTTGTGATGAACCAGGGAGTGAGACTTCACGTCATTGTTTTCAGCATAGTCACGTGACTTGTATTACACACAACTGCCGACGCACGACCTGCATCACTTCGGGCTTTCCCCCTACATTAAGCCGACACGCCATGATATAACTGGAATACTGTTAAAAGCGGCGTTTAACCCAACTCACTCACGAATCACGTATGAAGTGAGTGAGTGTTTTTAGCAATATTCCCGCCATATCACCGCGAGAGACACCCGTACTGGTCTCAGTGTACCACTGGGAATCGAACCTGGGTGGTCAGCAAACCAAACTCGAACTACAAGGCCACCCTGCCCCACAATGAAGTGTGCACCGGGATGAGTACCGACTGTTTTCAATGGAGGTGTATTTAAGGGGGAATCAGACGCTATCACGTATTTCTCCCCTGCACTGCTTGGTGGGTAGCCTAAAGGTTAGTGCGTAGTCCTGTCTCACTAGACCAAGGTTCGATCCCACCACCCAAATTACAAGTCTAAGTAGAGAAGACGAGACGCTGTTTCAGACATGTTATATTAATTCACGAGTCAACAGTAGTTCTGGCGTGTGTGACTATGAAATACGCCACAAAGCGGCGAGAATCCTCGAATTTAATGATAAATTAAATTATGAGTGCCAAAATGTTACAAATTTGGTTAAACGTGAATATTCTGTAAATGTTCTGAATGTAGAAGTAAGATCAATAAAACCTATTTTGTGTATGCCTAGCTGTCTGTCTTCTTTAAATGTCCGTAACTGCTGACAAAAAAGAAAAAGCGAACAAATATTGACATGGTTGATAGTGTGGCGACGTGTGCAGACGGTGTGGGTCGGTGACTACCAAAACAGTGGTTTGTCTGGTCCAGGGGCCATTACGTGTTGGCCGCCGTCACGTGGCTGTATACTGTGAGTGCGGCGAAGACTGGATGGTACAAAATAAACATGAGGACTTGCTGAACCACTTCACGTTAAGACTTCCTGCATGACTTGACGCAAAGTTAGTGAGTGAGTATGATTTTACGCCGCTTTTAGCAATATTCCAGCTGGGAACACCAGAAATGGGCTTAACACATTGTATCCATGTGGGGAATCAAACTCGAGTCATCTGCGTGACGGGCTAGCGCTCTAACCATTAGGCTACCCCACAAACCCCCTTGACGCAAAGACTTAAGGCATCACCTGACATAAAACATTACTGCATCACTTCGCAAAGAGACTTACTATGAGGGGTGAGCGTAACTACGAAGGGTGTAGAGGGCACCCTTAGCTGTTTCGTATGTATAGAAAGTACAATACAGTCCATGCTAACAGAAGACTGCATCTGAACTTCATACACAACGAGGCGGCACATTTCTGCAGTTATCAAAGTGACTATGTATTCTCCGTTGATGAAAGTGGACAAACTTGGCTACGGCGCTGTCATCAAGTATTTCCAACTGAAAGAGCTAAATCTAACAACGATCCATGCGGATATGGTGCCAACTTTTGGTGATGATGCTCCTACCTTTGCCGCCATGGCTGCAGTGCAAGATTGTGGCTGTAAACATCCTCGGTATTGACTAGATCTAGCACCGTCAGGTTTCCACCTTTTCGCCAAGAATTGTATGGCAGGCAATATGCAAATTATGATGCCTTCATTTCTACAGTACGGGACTGTTGACCCCACAAGGAGGAAACGTTCAACAGTATTTCAGTTATATCAAGACGTGTCAGTATGATGTGGGAGTATTTCAGTTATATCAAGACGTGTCAGCTTGATGTGGGAGTATTTCAGTTATATCAAGACGTGTCAGCTTTGTGGGGGAGTATTTCAGTTATATCAAGACGTGTCAGCTTGATGTGGGAGTATTTCAGTTATATCACGGCGTGTCAGCTTGATGTGGGAGTATTTCAGTTATATCAAGACGTGTCAGCTTTGTGGGGGAGTATTTCAGTTATATCAAGACGTGTCAGCTTGATGTGGGAGTATTTCAGTTATATCAAGACGTGTAAGCTTTGTGGGGGAGTATTTCAGTTATATCAAGGCGTGTCAGCATGATGGAGTATTTCAGTTATATCACGGCGTGTCAGCATGATCTGGGAGTTTTTCAGTTATATCACGGCGTGTCAGCTTGATGTGGGAGTTTTTATGGTATATCACGGCGTGTGAGCTTGATGTGGGAGTATTTCAGTTATATCACGGCGTGTCAGCTTGATGTGGGAGTATTTCCGTTATATCACGGCGTGTCAGCATGATGTGGGAGTATTTCAGTTATATCACGGCGTGTGAGCTTGATGTGGGAGTATTTCAGTTATATCACGGCGTGTCAGCTTGATGTGGGAGTATTTCAGTTATATCACGGCGTGTCAGCTTGATGTGGGAGTATTTCAGTTATATCAAGGCGTGTCAGCTTGATGTGGGAGTATTTCAGTTATATCACGGCGTGTCAGCATGATGTGGGAGTATTTCAGTTATATCACGGCGTGTCAGCTTGATGTGGGAGTATTTCAGTTATATCACGGCGTGTCAGCTTGATGTGGGAGTATTTCAGTTATATCACGGCGTGTGAGCTTGATGTGGGAGTATTTCAGTTATATCACGGCGTGTCAGCATGATGTGGGAGTATTTCAGTTATATCACGGCGTGTGAGCTTGATGTGGGTGTATTTCAGTTATATCAAGGCGTGTCAGCATGATGTGGGAGTATTTCAGTTATATCACGGCGTGTGAGCTTGATGTGGGTGTATTTCAGTTATATCAAGGCGTGTCAGCATGATGGAGTATTTCAGTTATATCACGGCGTGTCAGCTTGATGTGGGAGTATTTCAGTTATATCACGGCGTGTCAGCATGATGTGGGAGTATTTCAGTTATATCACGGCGTGTCAGCTTGATGTGGGAGTATTTCAGTTATATCACGGCGTGTCAGCATGATGTGGGAGTATTTCAGTTATATCACGGCGTGTCAGCTTGATGTGGGAGTATTTCAGTTATATCACGGCGTGTGAGCTTGATGTGGGAGTATTTCAGTTATATCACGGCGTGTCAGCATGATGTGGGAGTATTTCAGTTATATCAAAGGGTGTCAGCTTGATGTGGGAGTATTTCAGTTATATCACGGCGTGTCAGCATGATGTGGGAGTATTTCAGTTATATCACGGCGTGTCAGCTTGATGTGGGAGTATTTCAGTTATATCAAGGCGTGTCAGCTTGATGTGGGAGTTTTTCAGTTATATCACGGCGTGTCAGCTTGATGTTGGAGTATTTCAGCTATATCAAGGCGTGTCAGGAAAGCCCATACTGGCACAGGTCTTAAATGTTTACTACTTTGGTGAAAGTCAAACAGAGGGTAAGGTGCTAAAAATAACAAGGATTATAATCGTACACGACGGACTCAACGATACACATCGACAAAACATGAGTGACTCAACATTTTACATAGCATTGGCAATATTTCAGCCCGATAGAGATGGAGACAAGTTGTGCATGTAAGACGAGACTTGATAGATCGGCAGGTCAGGCTCGCTTGATTGCGTGTCATGGAAAACCGTCAGCGATGCTCGAAGCTGACTCCTGGTCCTGACTTAATTATTTACTGGTCGCCGTCGTATTGTTGGTATGGTGTTGAGAGCGGCGTTCAACGACAAACAATGAAATAGGGTAACCAGTTAATAGACTTGTTTCCGGCTGAGGTTTATTTATAGCAGAAGAAGCTAGTGCCAGCTCCCATGGTGCCTCCCACAATGATCATGGCGAACCCGACGCCGGCCATCGTTCCTGCAACGTGGAGGAATACAGACTGGATATAGTTTACACGCTTCAGAAACAAGGTTGACTCCTATATGCGATGTTGGCGTTCACCCAGAACTATTTTTGCCTAACATTAGTTGTTTACGCCACCACTATTACATGGCTGAAGACGATGTCGTTGCCACCACCACTGTGACGTAGCTAAAGACGGTGTCGTTGACACCACCACCACACTCGATACTGTACATCGGGGATAAGCCCGCGTCTGATGTTTGCATTGCAAACATGGCCGTGCATCCATGTAATGCAGACATTTTACTGTGGGTATGTTGAGAGTATTATAAGAGTTGCCTCCCCTATGTTGTAAATAACTTTCTTTCGTGACTGAAGCTTCATCATGCTTGATGTTACCAGTCACCACTCGCACCTTTCCGTAACATACACAAGCTTGTCACGGAATGACACGAGGTGATAATGAATGGATTTAATACGACTGTATTTTTTCAATGTCGTCTTCATCCCGAAAGTATGTGCATCTTCCAAATATTCCTGGGATGACTAACATGTAAGACTTGTCCATGTACAGAATGTATAACTGTGTTTGAGGATCCTACCTGGTCCAAAGCCAATGATTCCTGGTTTTCCGAACTGGTGTTTCTCGTAGTCCATTTCCGTGAGGCTTCTCGATATGACAGTGATGCTTGGAGCCTGCGGCCAACAGGTAAGTAAGTGAGTGAGTGAGTGAGTGAGGTGAAACTAGGGTTTACGCCGTGTTCAATGTTATTGCTCTAAAATAGCGGCGTGCATGCACGTGTGATCGCGCATGGCTACTTGTACTAGCCCGACTTATGCCGGTTTTTATAGTGCTAGACCACTGATATACCATGCCGCAGTTTAACATACTTGAGGTGAAATTGGGTTTACGTCGTGTTCAAGATAATTGCATTTATATACACGTGTGTGTGTGTGCGTGTGTGTGTGTGTGTGTGTGTGTGTGTGTGGCTGCTTGTCAACGTCAAGCAACGTCAACGCCAGTCTTGCATAACTGCCCAAAGATATTCCATATCGGGTAAAAGGCAAAACTATTATTTTCGAATGTTGGATAGGCTTTAGTTAGAAGTTGACGGATGACAAAGTAGACACAATTTATGGATAACAACTTCTTCAATACTGTAAAGGCGACGTTTCGGTATAGATCATTATGCCGTTGTCAAGCAAGACCAGTTATCCATAAATTATGTCTACTTTATTATTTTCGAGAAAACACCAGGCCTCCCCCAGAATATCAAGTGGTATGTCCCTTCCTACCCTTTTCGCGAACACTTCGTGTCATCCATTATTTTTAGTGATCAATTCATATTATTTTCACGGCTATTTTGCCTTTCAAGCCTAATGGAATCTGCTTCGTCAGATAAGCAAGACTGGTTATTCTCGGGAGTGGACGTTTTATCTTGTTTGACCTTGACCTAAACTCACCTGCCCGGAGCCGACGAGAAAGTCGTTCCAAACGATGGTAAAACTACCCCCTTGCACAGAGTTGATGAAGATGTTGGCTGCGTCTGTCAGAGATACCTGAGGAACGACGTTCGTGTTGTCACCAACAACAGGGGCGACGTCCAACATCTCAAAGGTTACGTGCACATCATCGTCAAGGTCAACCTGAAATACGAATCTTGCGTTCGACTTTGTTTCACGGAGCAGACTACTGATGTCTGACCAATCTTTGGATCGGCTGAACCTTGGTTCGAGTTTCAAGTTTGTCAAGCTTATGGCCTTAGGTCTGTCAGCACCACATCGTGCTCCTGGTTTTGTTAAGTGGTCGACGTTTAAGATCTGCGTTATTTTGAACGGGTTTATCTGTGATTTCGTTATATGTATATGTTCCTATAAAACTGTTGTCGTGGGACACAGAGTCACTTTCTTGACTGAATTATTTATGGCACGTTTAAATGAAAACAGATCCTATTGATGTAAGCGAAGTATGTCTGTCCGTAATAAAAGTTTTAGAATGGTATTCAACATAACTAAGCCATTATAATGCCACAATACCCGACGCCGGAGGTCAAGTTCAAGGTCAAGGTCTAAAGTTCACCTTCAAGTTGGCGATTCTGAGGGAGGAGATGTCGCACATGCTGACGATGGTTGACATGGTGGAGTACTTGAAGAGTTCCATGTTGTCGGAGATGAACTGCTCGAACTGACCTGTCGGTAGAGTGAGTGAATGAGTTGGCTTTTACGCCGCTTTTGGCAATATTACCGCAATATCACGGCAGAACAAAATATTCTGGGTACTTGTATATTCAAAAGCATTAGGGCTTGACTGTGGAAAATATATAATTTGTATTTACAAAATAAATTACTAAAAGCCGAGGAAAGTCCATGTCTGAAACATATCTGGATTTTATTCCTCAGCAGAGGGGAAAGATTCTGGTGAAAAACTGAAATACAATTATTTTAAAGAAATGTTTTAAAGTGCTTATGGTCATCACCAAGCATACATTTTAGCATTATGGGACTTAGATCACAAATTGTTATATATTTGAATCTGGACTCTTTTTTTTTTGGATTAAAAGAAATCCAAGACAGATGCTCTATGTCGGGTATTGAACACGGACTTCGACGTCATTGCCAAACACACTACCCACTGTGCTACTCCTGCTACGTGACCACATGCTCGCCGACGCCCCCTCGATATACCGTTGCTGCTGTTCGTCTAGAGCCACACAATACTCACCGTCAATGGAGAAGTGGAACATCCGTCTGTTGTCGCTGACGTAGCACGGGCTGATGTCGTAGGTGAGGACGTTGGGCACAGATCGGTCGAAGTCGAACACGTTGAAGTTGTAGATGGGAACATTCTACAAAAATATTTCTAAATGTACCTTAATCGTCCGCGTTATACAAAAATACAATACGATACTGGTAACCCCAATCTGTAAGTCAAAATCTAATATGCGTACAAAATAACTCCCCCAAAACTGGCCACCATTAAACAGACTTAAACTGTTTTCAGACATAAACTTCATCCCACAAATAATTTCCAAATTTACATTTATAAGAATATGTGAATTATATTATACATATAACCTTTTGATCCAGTTTACGCTAATATTTAGGTATGAGACGAAACGTGTCACCTTTCCTTTAGTGTCGGGGGCCCAGGCTTGCATTGCGACTGGGATACCGTCTCCAGGAAACACCGCAGCTACGTCATTCCACGTCGTCACGTTTTTCTGGTGAAGAGGAATAAAACTCGTTTTCGTCGTGCAGAACAGAAATTCACTTTGTTCGGATAAAGAATCAACGAATCAGAGAATTAGTTTTTTCCACGGACATCAGAAATAGTATGTCCCGATATTAGCTTAGGCCTGGGTCACGCAAACCGGAAACTGGGACTCGAACTACGTCATGGTGTGACGTCACTACTTGATGACAAGTGTGCAGTAGACACAGCTCATACGTCTTTGAGACTAACAAGTGTGGTTCGTGAGTCAAACATTAAGATACAGTCATAACTCCCAAAGTAGCAATTTATCGGATGGGGTGTACAATTAAACTGCTGGTGAGGGAGTGGTTGAGTCGTCTTTGAGCACTACTTCAGTTATATCACAGCCTGCTGTCTGTGAGGGGCAATCCCAAAGTCATGGACCACTTGAGTGAACCGACCTCAGTTTGGTGCAGCTACTGACCTAGACTAACATATAGCCTTTGAAATGAACGTATCTTAAAGAAAAAAACAGTCGTTAAATTATCTTAATAAAAAATAATAAAAAGGAGCCCAGAGAAGCTCTTCATTTTGATATTGCAGTAATCTAGACATGCCCACTATTATAGACTTGCATGGGCTTTATTGGATATATTTGTTTCAGGGTCTGTGTGACAGACTACTACTGACCAAGAATCTTAATCTGGACGAACCCAGGACTAGCGGTGCATGTCATGCCTCGTCTATAGCGACTTCAAAACGTTTCAGGTGTCTGTTAAAACCTGACCTCTTACTCACGCCTTATCTCTGTCTTACTTACAGAAAGGAAGTACCATTCAATAGTAATATTGCCATCGACGCTGCCGCCGAAACCCGCCGACTCGTGAAATCCCGTCCAAGTATCGCACTTCAAGCCCCGGATGTTTCTCTGGAATAATGCACGTGAGTTGGGTTATTTGGAGTTGTTAGTCCACATTGTGTCGGGAAAGTCAAGAATAGATCAATCACAATTAACCCGTAATGGGAGTGGAACTCTTCCAAGCCTTAAAACGTCGTAGGCACGACTGGGCTACCTACCAACAATGCTGGTGGGGGGGGGGGGGGGGGGGGGGGGGGGGGGGGGGGGAGGGGGGGGGGGAGGGGAAAACAAGATATATTTTTCAATTAAAAACTGTAACCTTGAATCTTTTAAGGGAAAAATCCCTTGCAACAATGTATTTTGTGTGGCAGGCAATTCCCTGTTTTCTGACTGAAACCTCATCATATTTTCAATCATATTCGGGGACAATATATTCCCTAAATAATTCCCAATCATGAAGTTAAACACACGAATAGCATTAATGATTGGACTTTTAAAATACTAATAATTACATTTCACCGAGTGGACATTTTCTCCGTAGTCAGCACTATTACAACTATAAGGTAGCGGCCTGCACATGAACTGGGCAGGTCAAGCCAGTGGTGGACGGCATGAGCAGCGGTCCAGGTCCAGGACACGCTATCATTTGTTTGTTGTTTAACGCCGCACTCCGAAATATTCCAGCTATATGACGGCGGTGTGTAAATAATCGAGTCTGGACCAGACAATCCTGTGATTCATAACATAAGCATCGACCCAAGTTGTTGGGATACGATGACATGCATAAACCATGTCAGTGAGCCTGACCACCTGATCCCGTTACTCACCTTTTACGACAAGCAAAGTCGCCTTTTACGGCAAGCATAGGTTGGTGAAGACCTATTCTACCCCGGACCAGTCACACACTGTAACCACACTATGCACATTCAGTCTGCAGACCAACATGGGTCCCTGGGCACGTATATTCTGCTCCGGAATCCCAACGAGAGCTGTTCTAACACAGGCGAATCTGGGTTTCAAGCCAACGACCGGCGGATCCTGCACTACTAGGGGACGCAACTCTGCACAGCGACTTGGGGCGCCGAAGACCACTCATACCCCAGTGTCCTTTACATGAACTATAGCTTGTGAATTGTATGACATCCCACACGCACCTGCCCGCTGTATGTGTAGCGGTCTATCATGTTGTCCAGCAGGAAGAACTCCTGTGGGGTCAGCATTCGGACCTTGCGGGAGGAGCCGGTCACATGTCGGTACAGGAAGTTACCGTGGTCAATCTGGGTAACGGTACAGTTGCCTAGCAACTCATCCATGATGTAGGCCACACCTGCAAGACACAAGTCATGATAATGGATACGGCGTCTGGATGTTGAATATTACACAAAAATGCTTTTATGGTGTGAGTGAGACTTTTTCATGATTTATTGAGATTTTGATATATCAACATCACGCAGCGTGACAATAAGAAAGAATTCAAACAGTGTACCCACGTTGGGAATGAAACCCGGCGAGACGAGTGAACGCTCAAACTTAAAAACAGTGGTACCCTGTACACCAATATTCCAGCTATGTGACGGCGGTCTGTAAATAATCGAGTCCAGATAAGATAATCCAGTGATTGACATCATAAGCATCGTACGCAATTGGGATACGATGGCATGCATCAACCAAGTCAGCGAGCCTCACCAACCGGAAGTCGTCTGTTACCGAATTTGTAATCGAACCCAGGATTCCAACGTGGTGAGAATGCGCGTTATCAACTACGCTACCGCTGGCAAGATCCGTGCACGTGTACGTTATATAGAGAGTATTGTCCGAGTGTGTTTCCGTATCGTAAATATCATATCTTAGAAATTAAAAATTGTATTATGCGAGTCGTGTGTAATTGAAGACGTTATTTCACTTAATGTTTCGCTTACCCGCCCACTTTATCCTATAATGCACAATGACTTCCAACTGTTATAATCTACAGGGGGCGGTCGGGAGCCTAGTGGTTAAAGTGTTCGCTCGTCACGCTGAAGACCCGGGTTCGATTCCCGACATGGGTACAATGTGTGAAGCCCACTTCTGGTGTCCCCCGCCGTGATGTTGCTGGATTATTCCTAAAAGCGGCGTAAAACCATACTCACTCACTATAATCTACAGAAATACGGTGACACATCTAAGGACATTGGAAACGTTAGTGAATGGTTTATTGATCAAGCAGACAAAACATCGATGTACGGAGCTTAAATGTAGTTCCGGCCGGGCGACTTCTCGTACCTACATATCGGATCGCGCTACCAAGTTTATTGCATCGATAACACTATTAATTATTTGATAAACTATGGTCTCACCGAAGTAGCTGTTTGGTTACGTGAACTGTGCACCCGTCGTCAAGTACAGTGAGTGAGTGAGGGAGTCGTGTTTAACGCCAGCTGTATACAGGTTATATCAGGGCGGATACACTACGGGACGTTGGTCGTTGAGGTTAACTTTTTTGGTGAAAAACCACGAGCAGGGAAATGGATCCTAACTGGGCCACTGCTTGAATGGAACCACACTCTACCTGCGGCCTCAAGTGGTGAAGGCAATACTGAAAGGTACCTAACTAACATCACCTGTGTTGAAATCATTAATTTCCACCATTCTGTTAGAGCCGTAGTCGGTGTTGAGTTCCGCAGAGGGCTTGTACCTGTAGGCCGCAATCTGTTGGTTGACGTCATACCTCTCCTGCAATCAACGTTATAACACGCTGCACACAACGTTATAACATGCTGCACCCATCGTTATAACACGCTGCACACAACGTAACATGTTGCACACAACGTTATAACACGCTGTACACAACGTTATAACACGCGGCACACAACGTGCTGCACACATTATAACATGTTGCACACAATGTTATAACACGCTGCACACAACGTTATAACACGCTCCATACATTATAACATGCTGCACACGTTATAAAACGGCGCATACATTATAACATGCTGCACACAATGTTATAACACGCTGCACACGTATAACACGTTGCACGCATTATACCATGTTGTACACAATGTTCTAAGATGTAGACAACGTTATAACACGCGCCATCCGTTATAACATGCTGCACACGTTATACAACGGTGCATACGTTATAACACGCTGCACACAACGTGCTGCACACAACTTCTGTCTCCCTGTCTTTCTTTGTTCTGAGTAAAGCTTGCTTTCATGGAGGTTTGTTTGGGGTGACCTCGACTTACCTCCAAGTAAGTGACCTCCAGACTGACAATCTCTCCCATCAGCGTGAAGCTGGAACTCAGAGGGGGGCAGCGCCTTCATGTTCTTGCGTTTAGGGCACACGATGCCGTTCGGTATCTCCTGAAGCCAGAATACTCACGTGTAACAGAAAGATTCATGTGTAACAGAAAGATTCACGTGTAACAGAAAGATTCACGTGTAACAGAAAGATTCACGTGTAGCAGAAACATTCACGTGTAGCAGAAAGATTCACGTATAACAGAAACATTCACGTGTAGCAGAAACATTCACATGCAGCAGAAAGATTCACGTGTAACAGAAAGATTCACGTGTAGCAGAAACTTTCACTTGTAACAGATACATCGGGTAGGCCAGTGGCTCGTTCGTTTGATAATAATGAATGAAGGTCCGCCTTCGATCGCTTAGAGTGCGCAAGATCTACTATTTGGTTCACGTATGGAAATCATAATGTTGGACATCTTCCCGAGGCAAGGGAGTTAACTGACAGTAAAAGTTAAGGTTGGAAACTGGACTTTTACAGTCAATTAACTCCATTGCCGCGGGAAGATGAATGTTGGAAGGTTGGGTAATTTTGCGTTCTAAAGTGTGTAAATATTATACGTCAATGCAAGTAACCAGTCTTGATTATCTACGACATGCGACGTCTACATCTGGAGATATGGGGTACCCTCACAAAAGAGGGTTTACATCGTTGTACCTCATATATAGGTCATAGCGCTGAGCTGGCTTTTGGAAATTGGAGCCCTCTTTGCACTGTACAGTTGTGTCTAAAAAATGCTATATAAAACGGCAATATGAAGTCTTACAAAATCTGTTTGGGTTGCGCCGTTCGCAAAACCGTAGAAATTGTACTCGTGATCAAAGGTATGGGAGCTGGTGCCACTGTAGACGATTCCGGTGACGCGCGCAGATACCGGAACTGACACCACTCCCAAAGATGACTCCCAGTTGGATTTGTCTGAAACGGAAGAAAAGACGCGTCATTCACATTCAGAGCTGTGGGTGCGACCTGATGTGTTTAGGTTAAGAAACCGTATTGTTGCGGCCAGTATAAACGACTTGTTTTTTCAGGTTATTTAACATTGACATGCATGTAGCTAACCTGAAACATAGTAACGGGTGATCCATCCTTAGCTGGAAGGTAGTGTTTGTTTTCAGCACTATTACAACTATAAGGTAGCGGCCTGCACATGAACTGGGCAGGTCAAGCCAGTGGTGGACGGCATGAGCAGCGGTCCAGGTCCAGGATACGCTATCATTTGTTTGTTGTTTAACGCCGTACTCAGAAATATTCCAGCTATAGCACGGCGGTCTGTAAATAATCGAGTCTGGACCAGACAATCCTGTGATTGATAACATGAGCATCGATCTACGCAATTGGGATACGATGACATGCATCAACCAAGTCAGCTATCCCTACCACCCGATCATGTTAGTCGCCTTTTACGGCAAGCATGGGTTCCTGAAGACCTATTCTACCCCGGATCTTCACGGAATTTATAACAAGCTGAGTATTCCTGACGTTATCAGTTTCCTTTCTTGTTTAAATGAATTTTGCCTGTTGGAAACATTATATTTGGCAAATATTCATGTTTCGATTACTCTCTCAAAAAGATTAAAAATATGGCCACTAGAGTGGAGGCTTCGCAGTACATATCAAAAGTGACCCGTGTAATGACCACGGGTTCATTCAGAGTGGACAGCCACTATTAGTCTCATCACACATTCCGCTTTGTTGGAAAGAAAACGTTTGATACTGCTCTGCTCTGTGTTCCACTATTGGGGTGGTCGGGGAGCCTAGTGGTTTAAGCGCTTGCTCGTCACGCCGAAGACGCGGGTTCGATTCCCGACATGGGAACAATACGTGAAGCCCATTTCTGGTGTCCCCCGCCGTGATATTGCTGAAATGTTGCTAAACACAGTGTAAAACCACATTCACTCACTGTTCCACCAGAAAAAACCGAGCATCGCTATGGTATGGAAGGTCTTGAGCAACGAATAGCTATTGTTAAAGAACGCCCGGACACTGTGAGGTTACATGAATGCTAGAACGGGTAACTTGAATGACGTTATTGAGGATGACTCAGTTAACCATCTACCGATTGATGAAGACATTTACTGCCCTGTTGAATTTATCCGATCTGTACGAACAAGGGACACGATTATTTATAACAATGAACACAATTCGTCGAAATATGTAAATTGTTTGATCTTGTTCTTGTCAATGGAAGATTGTAAGACGCTTCTGGGGATTTTACTGTCATAGGGGCAATTGTTACAGCACCCCAGACATGTATTCATCAGATATTTTTCCCTATATGACTGACGTGACAGTAAAAACACGCACAGATTCAGATCATCTCCTTATTAAGTGAAGGTGTCAGAGATACCAGTCATGTTGTGAACGTCTTATCAGCAGGGAGAGAGAGAGAGAGAGAGAGTGAGAGACACAGAGAGAGAGAGAGAGGGGGGGGGGGGGGGTCTAAATGGAATATAACGTTTAAACAAACATTCGTTGAACAGTTTGAATCTGATTTATCTGGAGCAGTTTGACCGGTTTATGGAAACAGTTTATGAAAATATAGACACTGCTGTAGGTAGTCTTGTCGATATTTTGAAATCCGCTGGATCATTGATGAAAGGCGCGATAACTTAAACCGGGTATTCCCTGGTTAATTACAGTGTAAGCGGTTTGATCACGATTGCGTTGATTAGGAAGTATTAAATATAAACTTCTAAACGTGTTCCGTCTTTGTCCAACTAGAGAAAACTTTCCTATGTATAAACAAACCAGAATTAGGTTTAAGATTATCTGTCGTAACAAAATTTATAGACTTTAAATTAAACTTTAGTAACAAATTCATCCAAGCAGCTGATACTCACGACTTTTAGAAATTAGTTAATAAATATTTTAAAAAGTCGCAAGTAACAATAAACCAGTTCATGTTTGGCAGGAACCCATGATAATCTGCTTAACCAACAGATGGACGAGAAGATGGAAACAGAGCAGTCTAGAGGTGGAAAGTTTCTTGTCTATATATTGTCAATATATACATGTATGTTACTTTGTTTGCCAAATGCTGTTGCATATAGTGGGTGTGGCAGATAGACAAAAATAGTATGTCACATGTATTAAATATTGGTTACGTATTTTATCTGAGCCCACATATAGACATCCACATCAGTGTGATTGACTGCTATACGATACCTGTGATAGAAAATTCTTATATTGGGCATCTCATATTAGAAATTTGCTGTTTTTACGGCTTCGGCTTGGTCATTAAGAATCAATTATCTTTGTTTTGAAAAACATATTCTTGATTGTGGCAAACAAAACTTGCATTCACTCCTCACACAAAAGCGAGCACTCAACCATGAAATCAAAACTTCACTTTGAATCGTATATACAAGACTTTTTTTAATGTCCAGTAAACTACGTTTATAACGAACACGCTTATAACGAAATGACGGATATGACGGACTTATTTTTTTGTCCCGGCCACTGCTGTATATATGCTATACATATGCTTATAACGAACTACGGTTATAACGAACTAAAATTAGTGGCCCCTTTGAGTTCGCTATAACCGTAGTTTACTGTACTTAATTACAGGAAGGCCTGGTTAAAATTTAGAAGTAGATATTTGGTGTTCAAAACGAACGTAAAGGTAAAAGGTATTGTAGGTGACGAGACTCTCTCTGCTCGCACAGTGAATGTCTATTGCGAAGACGGAAATCATATTTTGGTTGTCTTTCCTCTGTATTCAAATGCGCGTTCCCAATGTAAAGTTTTAACAGCCAAGCCCGCGGTATGATGTCTATAATTAGTTGTAAAAACTTGAAAATATATTTCATCTGTCAAAGTTTATGTACATTGTATTTAACATTAGAACGGAAATGTAATCCGATTCAATTATGCGTGTGCAATGTAATATAATTGTATAATATTCGTGTATGTAATATGGACCACATTGCCCTGAAAACATTAAACGGAACTGAACCTGTAAAATACCACGTGACGTTCATGGTTGCATCCATTTGCGGCCAGTATTGACAGCTGTACCACGTGTCTACTGCAATGCCCCGGATGACAGACTTCCCGACGTACACCTCCTTGGAACCATTGGATGTGAAGTGCAAGGCCCCGGATGCAGAGAAAATATGACCTTGACCTGGGATTCCTGGCGAATATCCGAAGAGGAATTTAGAGGACGAGTCCCCCAAGTCTTGGACCGTGCACTTCGCTACAAGAGTCAAGAAACGGAAATATTATCTTTATAGTGTTGTTAGTATTATAATGTTATCATTTTAATACTATACTAGAACTGGATTTTATACTTATCTACTTCACATTTCAGTTATATCGTAGAAGACATTGATCGGAAGAAGTGGAAGAAATATGGACAGTAGTAGTAGTAGTAGTAGTAGTAGTAGTAGTAGTAGAAGTAGTAGTAGTAGCAATAGCAACACTAGTAATAGCAACAGTAGTAGTAGTAGCAACACGAGTAAAAGCAACAGTAGTAGTAGTAGTAGTAGTAGAAGTAGTTGATGGCGTTTGTTTTTGTAGGCCGCACTCAGCAATATTCCAGCTATATGACGGCGGTCTGTCAGTAATCAAGAATGGACCAGACAATTCAGTGATTGATATCAAAAGTATAGATCCACGCAATTGGGATACAAGCAAGTCAGCGACCAAGACCACCCGATCTCCTTAATCGCCTTTTTACGACAAGCATGTCTTGCTGAAGACTTATTCTAGCCCGGATCTTCACGGGCAAATAGAAGGAGTAGTAGTAGTAGTCGTCGTCGTCTTCGTAATAGCAACAGTAGTAGTAGTAGTAGTAGTAGTAGAAGTAGTAGTAGTAGTAGTAGTAGTAGTAGTAGTAGTCATATAAGCAGCAGTAGTAGTAGTAGTAGTAGTAGTAACAGCAGCAGCAGCAGTAGTAGTAGTAGTAGTAGCGGTCGCAATAGCAACAGTAGTAGAAGTAGTACGTAGCAACAGCATCAGCAGTAGTAGTAGCAGAAGCAGTAGTCGTAGTAGCAACAGCAGCTGTGTTGTAGCAGCTGTAGTAGCAGCAGCAGTAGTCGTGGTTGTTGTCGTGTAGTTCTTCAAGCAGTGTGTTTATGATTGTAACTCGAACTTACACGTGTCAGGGAGAACGTTGAGATATTCGTTTGAATGGTAGTCGAAGTATCCTTGAAACTTCTTCCCTCCCTCAATCTGCGTCACGGCTCCTCTGTTGTTGTAAAAGTCATATGTTTCCTTGATTATTGTTGTTTGTTTCTTGTCCAGTAAGTTACATTCGACCTTGACCTTGAACTGATCGGGAATCTTCGGCTTCGCGTGATCTAGAACGGAAAACAGACTCTTGCGTTATGGCGACTTGCTCATGGCCATTCGTGACCAACTCGTGGTATTCCGGGACAAGCCGAATAGCGACTCGTGCCCCTCTCGTGGCCATTTTTTGCGACTGGGTTCCGTCTAAGCGCAAACGGGCATAACTAAATAAATTGTCAACTCGTTGCGTAATGATTCACGCAAATTTCCCATAGGTCATATAAATTCCAGATGCTATTTAAGACACATCAGGACTTAAGGTATTATACAGTATGATTGAACACATTTAACTGTGTCTTGGGTATATTTTTAGAAGCAAGACATATGTAAAATCATAAATCATATCTGAGGGATTCTTTGAAGAAGAACCTGAAATCATACGCACATTCTGATTGGTTTGTCGTATTTTCGCACATAACATTCATCGATGTGGGGACGAGCCTTCTTGCAGGTTACGGAAAGGGGCGAGTGGTGACGAATGGCTCATGGCGTTAAAATATTTATGAAAATAGTTTTAAGTAAACAAAGATTGCAAACAAAGAATAAATAGTGATAGAATATAATACTTTGCCTCTGAAGATAAAATACTAGACTTTATTACCAATAGGGTTAGAAATAATATCTCTTTGTGGTTTCACGCGCACCATTCGAATCTTATTGTGACTTAAGTTGTGAATGACGTCACATAAGAAAAATCGTCATAGCAGAAGATCGTTCGACAATAATTACAATTCGTAAAATCAGTATGACACACATCATCGTATAATAAACTTTCAAAATGACGACTAATGGCAACTATATGGGATGCCGACTCCTCGGGCTGGTTAAGTAACAATTACTACAAGCCTTTTACGGCAAGTATGGGTTGCTGAAGATCTATTCTACATCTGAGAAACGTTATGGCCCAAAGATTGCATGCGTTGATAGGCTATGTAGTACTACAACGGGACTCGCCGTCATGTCGCAGTTTATATGCAGAATTTAGCCGGTAAACCAAAATGCATATGTGGCCAAGAGAAATGAAGTTCCTTTCCTCCGTTTTTCTCAAAAGACTAATTTGATTTAAACATATTTTGTTACACAAAAAGTGAACGGGATTGGGTACAATTTGCCCAACTCAGGACACCTTCTCCCGGATACTTACACCATTGATTTACAGCTTGTACTGAACGTGAACGGAACAGAAGGAAAGAAAAGAACAGGAGAAATAAGTGAACAGTGAGAACAATATAGTTTACATAAATATCTTTGTAATACGTATACAACTGAACATAATTGAAAATTAATGCTATCTTGTTCCGCCAAATCCCCAATTCCATTTAATATCAAATTGAGATCAGTTGGTGTATCTTCGGCTATACTGCTTATGTTTCTGAGTAAAATGTCTCTTTCTTCATTAAACAATTCACATTGAAAGAAAAAATGATATGCATTTTCACATTTACTACCCCACAAACATTCTGCTGTGTCTTTAGTTCCTACCCTGATTTCATTATTTCAACTGACTAACCTTATGTCTTAGCTTAGTGTGTCAAAAGCTTCGGTTCAACTTTTGACCTATAAACACATCTTGTCTGTCCACAAGTTGCAATGCCACGGAAAGCTTCCCGATGTCCCGGCCTTTGTCCAACAACTAGGTCAGAGAGCAAGGCAACCTAGAGTGTGCCATTCTCACTACCTTTGTCGTTAACGAATTTATCGCTTGATTGATCTTCTACTCATGTTCTTTATTTATCAGGTTTTCACAAACATATACTTTATAATTACGCGATAAAAGTTCTCACGACAACAACTGTTAGTATATCTTGTTTCATTGGAAGTCGCAATCAAATAATATAAAATAAAAAATGTTTCATTTTCTAAATAAACTAATGTCCAAAAGAAACGATACCACACATTTTTCTAAATATATTAATATGAAGAGTTAATTTTCGTCTGAAAAGGTACTTTTGCGTATCCTACGTTCAAAACCAAACGTATTCGGTCGATAAAACCGGGAACATTTGATCAATTGAGAAAAAAGCGTGCAATTTGCCCAAATGACGTTCCGTCCCGTAACACGAAATGCACGTGCATATCTTCTGTATCAAACTGCTGACCCGACACGTTGGGATCACAGCAACAAAAAGCACACTAAAGAAATGCCACGTTTGACAGCGATTGAGAGAGAGAGAGCCGTAGGGATGCTCCAACAGGGAGCTACGCACCGCGACGTCGCCAGAAGGTTAGGATGCGCGCGCATAACCGTCATCAGGTTAATGCAGCGGTTGCGTCAAACAGGTCGGACAGCAGACAGGCCGAGAACCGGGAGACCACGGTTGACCACGCCTATTGAAGACCGCCACATCTGGGTATTTCACCTTCGGAACCGCTTCGTAACAGCGACGCTATCGGCACGGACGGCACTGGGACACGTGATAAGTCGACAAACCGTGTACAGGAGACTGCGGGCACATGGTATCTGAGCACGTCGCCCCTACCGCGGAGCGTTCCTGACACCTCAACACCGACTCAACAGAAGGATATGGGCCAGGCGACTTCGACGGTGGCAAAGGTGGAACTGGGCACGTGTCATGTTTTCTGACGAAAGCAGATTTTGCATCTTCAGGAACGACGGCCGGCAGCGTGTGCACCGAATAGTAGGTGAACGTTTGGCACCGAATTGCATCCATCAAGTCAGGCCATATGGAGGCGGAGGTTTAATGGTTTGGGGTGGAATCTGCGGTGACGAGACTCGTCTTAATTCGAGGAAACCTGAATGCGCAGCGTTATAGTGATGACATCTTACAAGCAGTTGTGGTGCCATTCATCCAACAACAGCCTAATGGTATCATTTTCCAGCACGATAATGCGAGGCCTCACACAGCAAGGCTGACCCAGAACTTCCTAGCAAACGCCAACATTCACGTTTTACCATGGCCGGCATGTTCACCGGACATGAACCAAATCGAATACATGTGGGACATTCTCGGCCGCAAAGTCAGGAATCGCCCTGTGCCTCCAGTTAACCTCCAGGAATTGGAACAATGCCTCCTCCATGAATGGCAACGAATCCTCCCAAACGTCATAAGACGTCTGACGTCATCATCCCGTAGACGTGTACTAGCGTGTATTGACACTCACGGTGGACATACCCGGTACTAACGTGACTTTGAGACGTGTGTTGTGACATTTTCCACACTTGACTCATCACCTGTGTTCAAATGAAATTTTCATTTTGGACCCCCCGCGTCTTTACATGTCAGCCCTCATGATTGTAAAGGATTGATTACAATGAATTTTTGTACACATACTGTGAAAACATTACTCACAAGTCATATACCAATTTGAAATGTCTGTATCGTTTAGTTTTTTGTAATGTCCTTTCAAACACGTTGTGGGCTGTCGGGTAGCCTAGTGGTGAAAGCGTTCGCTCGTCACGCCGAAGACCCGGGTTCGATTCCCGACATGGGTACATAGTGTGAAGTCCATTTCTGGTGTTACCCGCCGTGATATTGCTGGAATAATGCTAAAAGCGGCGTAAAATCAAACTCACTCACTCAAACGCGTTGTATCGTTTCTTTTGGACATTAGTTTACATATTTATTTATTTTTTATATTGATATTTTTTTATTTATAGCAGCTGAACAAACAATGTTTTAGTGTTCAGAGTGATTTTATCAAACAACTTCTGATGAATAGAACATTAGTTTACAGACATAACAAAAAAAGTCTTGTAATTTGTAACTTTTCATTGTAAACTTAATAGTAATACTGACGACAGATACCTAAACCAAGGTATGTTTCTTTACATCAATGTTACTTTCAGTATAACTGTATGCATTATATTTATTTACAGGTTCCTGGCACACCTAAGGGACGCAACCCTGCACAATTGATTGCAGCACCTGAGACGACTGTGTCCCCTGTCCCCTGCATGTGTTCAGTCTGCTGATGAGTTATAAAATGGTGTAAGCTTTAAAACAGATACGCTACTGTTTGGTAATGTAAGTATTTAAATGAAGTGTTTTAAGAGCAGTCCATATATATATATATATATATATATATATATATATATATATATATATATATTGAAAGTCAAAGATTCCACAAGTTTTAGGTTATGATCGATTTTATCATTCATTAATTTCTCCTGTTATGCTTCGCATTCAGCCATATTCCGGCTATATGACGGCGGTCTGTAGATAATCGAGTCTGGACCAGACAATCCAGTGATTGAGATCATAAGCATCGATCCACGCAATTGGGATACGATGACATGCATCAACCAAGTCATCAAGCCTGACCACCCGATCCCGTTAGTCGCCTCTCAACCAAGCATGGGTAGCTGAAGACCAATTCTAACCCGGAATCTTCACGGAACCATTTGTAAATGCACTTTCTGTTTTATATGTTTATGATAACTCGGCACAATTCGGCCTATCGTGAAGCTGGTGTGAAGCGGTTCAAATTGTTTCCGTTTGTTATCCAATTAACTTCCTGATTTCTGTCAGGTACAGAATATAGTGTCTCCACAAAGTCCCGTTAAGTTACAATGTTTGTTTGGTAATGTTTGTCATGGTAAATATTGACATTTTCATGTAACGAACTGAATATTTAAGCCGCATGCATTCACCAGTTACAGGATTGGTTGGTCGGTTTGTTGTTTAATGCCGCACTCAGCAATATTCCAGCTATATGACGGCGGTTTGTAAAAAATCGAGTCCGGACCACACAATCCAGTGACTGATATCATAAGCATCGATCCACGCAATTGGGATACGATGACGTGCATCAACCAAGGCAGCGAGCCTGACCACCCGAGCCTGTTAGTCGCCTCTTACAACAAGCATATATAGTCGCCTTTTGCGGCAAGCATGGGTTGCTGAAGACCTATTTTACCCCGGATCTTCATGGGGAGACAAGCATGGGTTGCCGAAGACCTATTCTACCCCGGATCTTCACGGGTCCATCAGTTACAGAGGGCTAATCGTCCAAGAAAGTTTAATTCATGTCATTCAACACAATCTTCTTGTGAATGCAATTTTGTTTTAATACCTACCCATCTAGCAGTAAGCTATTAACACAGCTATTGTAACCCTAATTACACAAACATGTTGTCTTGGTTTAACGCAACAGACTAATTGTGACGTCAGGACCTTTCCTTGTGTCAGGCAGAGGAGAGAGTCTCCCTTTAACGACTACTGAAGTGCTTAATGAACTTCATAAACAAACTTATAACTTATTACTGTCATTCATCTTGGTAAGTTGCCATTAAATGTTTGAGGAAGCATAGACATTAGAAACTGTTCTTGCATCCATGTCATACATCCGAGATAGGTATGGTTGTGAAGTTAGGTTCTGAGTGTTGACGTATGGATCGTCAGTTTCCGTCATCAAAAGCTTACTTGTCTTAACATGTCTCGCGGTATAATAGCAGGTTCCCGACCTGACGTCGACATAGCAAGAATCGATTCTACGCATTAGTGTTAAGTATTGAGTCAAACCTAGAGATTCTCTTTTAACATGAAGATATGGCATTATCTGGGTGAGTTTCTACATGTCTCCACCTACCAGGGGCGAAACTACCATTGAAGCAGAAAAGTAATTGCAGGAAATAGCGTTTAGGAGCATCTGCACATGGTGCTTAGTTCCGCCCCTGCCTACATCACCCCGATGGCATCGGTTTGGGGTTCTTTTCTACAACCTTAAATGGTCATGTTCCCGAGACATTTCAAGTTGCCATAGCAGCGCGTGCATTGTCTCGTTCGTGGAAAGCATGTAGATTTGCTTCACCGAAAGTAGAAACTATTAAGTCGTTTTCAAAGACGGTTTATACGTTTGCATCTCAATTCCATTGTCCGTTCCCTGGCATGTGTGTTTGATATCACAATTAATCTTACCAAACTAATTTCGCATCTCCACGGTTCGATAGGAAACGTGTTTGAGAGTTGTCCCACTGCCTTGCAGCAAAAGGTAAAAAAGTACATATCTAATTCTGTAAATTCAATAAGTTAATTCTTTCTGGGACCACCTTCTCAAGTTCTCTTCTTTGCGTCGTATTTTCCAATGCATGTTTCCGTTCGTGTTTTAAAAGGTCATACTACTCGATAAACGTGGGCAGGACCGATCGATAACTTTACTCGGCGTAAACACAGGGATCTGTTACACGAAAGCGAAGATGTAACAGGTGTACTTCTCCTTTCAAGTTACACACTTCTGACAGTGAGTGTGTGAGTGAGAAAGTTTGGCAATATTCCAGCAATATCACGGCGGGGGACACTAGAAATGAGCTTCACACATTGTACCCATGTCGGGAATCGAACCAGGGTCTTCGGCGTGACGAGCGAACGCTTTAACCACAAGGCTACCCGACTGCCCCCACTTCTGACAGTAGTGTGATGTTGTTTGACGTTTATGACGCAAGCGACGTTCAGAAAAGATGGGGTGCATTTAAAATTTAATACAGTTAAAAACTGAAAACAAGATACGTTTCTTTAGTTAAATATAAGTTTTTTAATTGCTAATTTTGGTTGTTTGTTGATAATGGCGTTGTCTGTTTTGTTGTGCAGGATCCAGGATGATAAAACATTATTAATAATTTAACTTTAACAACTACATCAACATGTTATCATGGTAGGAAGTGCGCAAACAAAATGTCAGCAGATGTTAGGTAATCCGCCGGCCATGGTTGAAAGGATCCTACGAGACACACTTAAAGACTGGAAGATCAAAGGTGACACGTGACCATAATATGTCGTAACTGGTTTCCTTTTTCACACTCACTCACTCATTCACTCACACACTCACTCACTCCGCACAGAGAGATTGCAGTCCCTATCATTCTAACATATTTGATTTTTCATTTGAACAGTATGAAAAATAATTATGATTAAGCTTTTATATTATGTACAGGACACATGCAAACTCCTTACACTGTCCTGTTTGGGTAGGCTGCGTACACACACTGGCGTCTTTGACTGACGAACAAACGTGGAGAATGGTAGAGAGCAGGATGAAGATCTTCATGGTGGCGCTGCGTGGAGTTCATGCGTCTGTAACGAATAAGTGGATGAATGTCATTGTATGCCGCATGCAATCAATACATGACGTACAGGGGAATGTCCGAGTAACTTCCCATTCCTGAAAAATAATGGAGCTTTTAAACAATCAAATATGTGTTTTAAATCTCCATCATGACGGTGTTTATTTACTCGAGTCTGTTCAAGGTAAACCAGTGTTTGATAGCAACGCTACTAGAGTTGGTCCCTATATGATTAAGATATTGCAGATGCGACGTTAATTTTAAATGACTAACATGGTGTTTTCTTATCTTTTACTGGCATATAGAAGTTGTACAAATTAGAGAGAGAATGTACCGATGTCAACTTCTTTATATTGAGGAACAAAGCGTTTCGGGGTTTATGTTTACACCTTTATCACCTGATGAAGGTGTAAGCATATACTCCGATGTTTTTAGCGTTATATGATATTTCTTTGACAAAAGTTTTATGGTATATAGAATAGGTCTTCAGCAACCCAAAGGTGACTATGCTTGTCGTAAAAGGCGACTAACGGGATTGGGGGGTCAGGCTCGCAAACAAACCAACCAACCAAAGCATGTAGAGGACATTTCCAAAGTTGACATATCAGTGACAAAAATTATGTCGGATGCAGTTCCCTATTTTGTCTTGTATCATATGTGCCCGTGTTTTTTCAGGTAAACAATTGACTTCACTTGTTTGTTGAGCCGTCATATAGCTGGAATACTGCTGAGTGCGGCGTTTGTGACGGGTTACACTCACCTTGTCGCAAACGCTTGATGTCATCACTATTTCATAGTGATTAAGAACAAAACACATACATGCTCAGGATGTAGCAGGGGCGGTCTGGTAGCCTAGTGGTTAAAGGGTTCATTCAGAGTGGACAGACACTATTTGTCTCATAACACATTCCGCTTTGTCGGAAAGAAAACGTTTGATACTGCTCTGCTCTTTGTTCCACCAGAGGGGCGGTTGGGTAGTCTTGTGGTTAAAGCGCTCGCTCGTCACGCCGAAGACCCGGGTTCGATTCCCGACAAGGGTACAATGTGTGAAGCCCATTTCTGGTGTCCCCCGCCGTGATATTGTTGGAATATTGCTAAAAGCGGCGTAAAACCATACTCACTCACTCACTCACTCAGGATATAGCCGGAATCGTAGAATCGACTCTGCCTTATGGAGAGATTCCTATTGGATAAGATGCCAGTATGTTAACTGAGGGGGAAATCTGTCAAAACCATGCATCTGTTCCAGCAACTTTTGACTTGACTCTAAAACCTGAGGACATGACTATGCCTCTCGTGTACTGGATTACATAAAACTCCGAACAAAGAGATATATTGCTGGGTCCAGCAAATGCACCACCAAATCCCGGTCTCGCAGACTGACCATAACCCTTCACACACGCAAGGAAGGGCTTTCTGGATATTCACGTGCTCAGAAAGTATTTGAAACAGGTGGAATTCGTACCTTGTCAAATTTGTCAAAACATTTGATTTTTCTACTTTGTAGACCACCGTACCTCATGACAGACGTCACATCTGGGGCATTTGTTACAAAACGTGGTGACCATAGATACGGTTACATACCTATGGTTAGAAGTTTAGGTCATTTTACTGAGAAAACAATGTGTGAATAGCTGGACTTCCTCATTGATCACTTCTATGTTAAATAGTGGGGTAAGACATACAGGCAGGAAGTAGGCATCCCCATGGGCACCCACTGTGCGCTTCCCCTCCCCCCCCCCCCCCCCCCCCCCCCCCTTCTTGCAGGTCTATGTCTTTATGCAAATGATTCGGAGTTTCTTGAATGTCAAACAAGGCAATTTGACCAAGAAGTTGAACTTTAGCGCCCGGTGCAATACCATATATCCCCATGTTCCCGTGTCATTTCAGGTGAACATTTGACTTGCCTTTGCGTGTGTTTGTGCCACTGGTGGGACAGGAAACCCCACCTTTTCGCGAACACCTGGTATCGTCTCTATTGGATAGTGTTTTATAAACACCTGCTCATGATATAGTCAGAAATGTACAATGGGCTCTGCTTTTCTTATGAATATGGAAGGTGTTTTGTCCTTTTTATTAAAACATTCAGGTATGTAGAAATTATGTATATATCATACCAAGTGTTCTTGTACAGAGATCACACAACCAATCTCTGTAGACAATGTGTGCCTGGTTGGTCCAATGTATACAGATAGTAGAGTGATAATTCCCCTATCGCTTTTTGTCGGAAAAGGCCGAAGAAAGCCGAAGTGTAACAGTCGAGAGACTGTAGCCACTCGGTTAGAAAACTAACAGTGTTCGTGCATGTTGATGACACGTGTGGTGATCTGTAAGCTGACATCCAGAATTCCACCCCACCACACACCACACCCCTCGACACCCCATCCACCGTGTCCCTCCCACACGAAGACGTACATTCTGATCGATGTTGTATAGACCTATAACGCTTCATAATACAATATAAACTGGAAGAATTATAATATAAACATGTTGTCGAAAGCTAACGAAGTTAGCGACACATTTTAAAATCAGTCGTATATGAGATAAAGAGTGTCAGTGCCGTACAAATGAACGCCGCCTTACCTGTTTCAGTGGCTGACGAGATTATAGTCGGCCTGTATCCCTGGACACGCACGTTTGTTTGATAACACTTCGTCCTGATAACACTTCGTCCTGATAACCCATTGTACTGATAACAGCAAGACAATGATACCGTTCACTGTTCACCGATATACAGTAGGTGAGTGAGTGATTTAATTCCGCTGTGTAAAGTATTTCACGGCGGCTCCGTTTGATGTAGGGCACACATATTTGTACAGACCTACCTAAGTGGGGTACATTTTGAGAACTTGTCAAAACTACTCTTTCGGAAGACAATTGTCAACTTTTACATTTTGGATGCTCTACAGTGAGTGAGTGAGTGGCTGGGTAGGTGAGTGAGTGAGTGAGTGAGTTGGGTTTTACGCCGCGTCTTACATTACTGCAGTTCTTCACGGCAAGTCAGCTTCACGTAGATTGTTTCAGCTTTGGTCAATCACACGAATACATGTATGGCGGAGACAGTGTCGAACCTTGGGCGAATGAGGGGCCATTGATCAAGGGCGTGTAACTCGGCACAGCTGACTGGAGACCACTGCTTCACTCGTATCCCGAGCTTGTACAGAGGAACAGGCACATTTGGTAGTAAATATCATATTAAGACTTTTGTTTTTAGCCAATTTTATAAACTTGGTATCGTGATTCGCCTGGTAGGGACTGCTTCCATCCATCTCCATACGTCAATGCGATGCCTTCATTCTCAGTAAACAGTTGACAAACGTTCCAAAAGTGCTCAGATAGGGGGTGCCCGCTGTGTCACCGAAACATGGCTGCCGGTCGTTCGCCACGATATGACTCATTGGTCAGTTCTCTCAACAACTGTTCCAAAGCTTCTTCATTGAAAGACATTACGTCTTAAACAGTCATTACTGAAAGAATGACATTATATGATAAAGATATTACTACCCTCTTATGTATCCGTATGATACATACCATATATTATGAATGTAACATATATGAGTTATTATTCATAATATTTCGTAAAGGAAAAATACCGTGCTTCATATAAAGTTAAATAAACATTCATGAAGACATGTCTTGGACTTTAAAGTCGTAATTCACAATTTGCACGTGTTCATGTTCAGGTTCGCTGACTTGGTTGATGCATGTCATCGGTCCCAATTGCGTGGATCGATGCACATGATATTAATCACTGGATTGTCTGGTCCAGACTCGATTATTTACAGATCACCGTCATAAAGCTGGAATATAATTCCGAGTGCGGCGTTAAACAACAAACCAGCCAACCGACCAACCTCGGGCCTGTCACCACAAGTGTGACGTCACGTCTGCGTCTAATTAATTACAATTTACACAAGTTTTTTTTATGAAGCACAGTTACCTTTTTACGTTTATATGTAATATATATTGACCACCTCCGTGGTCTAGTGGTAGAGCGTCCGCCCGGAGAGCATAAGGTCCGGGGTCGGATCCCCGGCCGCGTCATACCAAAAGACGTTACCCTGTCTGGCGCTCGGCATTAAGGGGCTAAAACAAGGACTGGTCGGCCAGTTTGAGAGGGGAATTCATGTCACACACACACACACACACACACACACACACACACACACACACACACACACACACACACACACACACACACACACACACACACACACACACACTGCTACAGAAAAGCATGCATTCCATGCAAAAGTTGACTTTTATGCACGCCCCATGCATTTCACTACCAAAAATGGGTATAAAAACATATGCGTTAACGGGATTCCATATGCTTTGTTTAGCATCGTGCTGACAACAACCACTCAGAAAAACAACAAAATTACGCAATTATTCAAGATTACGAATGGCACGACTGTCCGAAATGAGCGTCTGCGAGCCATTGGTATGCTTGAAGCAGGATCGAGTCAACGTGATGTTGCAAGACAGTCAGAGATCATCCTCGGAGTGGCAGGCCACTCGTAACCAATAATCTACAAGACAACTGGATTCGAACAACACACCTACGAAATCGATTCCAGCCAGCAACATTGACTGCAAGAAGCATCCCTGGCATTCGGTGAATATCTTCACAAACCGTACGTCGTCGCCTCAGATGTGCAGGGATCGTCGCAAGAAGACCTGCCAGAAGTCCCATTTTGACAGGAAACCACCGTCAAGCAGACAGCGAACAAGTTCTATTTACTGACGAGTCTCGTTATCACCTCAGCCACAGCGATGGACGGATTCGAATGTACCGACGTCGAGGTGAACGTTACGTCAATCATTGTGTCATGGAAGAAGATCGGTTCGGGGGCGGCAGCGTTATGGTATGGGGTGGGATTACAGCAAGACAGAGGACCCGTTTGATGGTGGTAGAGGGAAATCTCAATGGACAGCACTACCACGACGAGATCATCGTCCGTGTTGTTCTACCGTTTTTGCGTCGTCATGGCCCAGGCATTACCTTTCAACATGACAACGCCCGGCCTCGTATTGCTTGACTTGTTCAGGATTCTCTTCCACAAAACAACGTGAATGTCACCCCCTGGCCGGCTCGCTCACCTGATCTCTCACCAATCGAGCTAATGTGGGATGAGATGGATCGGCGCCTTTGATGTCAACCACGTGTTCCGCAGACACTCCGGGAACTTCGAAACATGCTCCAGCAGATATGGACAGATATCCCACAGGACTTTGTGCGACGCCTGGTCCATTCCATGAGACGAAGATGTGTTGCTTGCATCGCAGCTAGAGGTGACACACACGCTATTGATTTGTAAATTGACATTTTGGCATGTTCATGGTTTTTTTTTTATGAAATCACGCATTTTCTGAAGTCAGTATGGCAAATTAAACCATTTGAACACTTACAGGAGTCTTTTATCTGTTGCAAACCGAAATTGTTTCAGATTTGGTAAAAAAAACATAACTTTGCATTAAATCTTATTCAATGTCACAGGAGCTTTTGTTGTCCTGTATACATAAAAAAAGTTCGCCGAATTGAAGACATCTTGTGACGTGACAGTTATGAGCTGAAAGTATTTGAAAGTCGTAGTTGACGCGTGCGTGCGTGCGTGCGTGCGTGCGTGCATGTGTGTGTGTATGTGCGTGTATGTGTAATGTTTATATAACTCCACTCCCAGACAGTGTACAAACACTTCTAAATGACAGATGCATAGCCTGATGAGGCTCGATGGAGCTAAATGCGCTCGCTTTTTAACGACCCCATCCTTATATAAAAGTGTATCTCCGATTTCTTTCCGATGAGTGGTTGGGCGGTGGGGGAGGCTAGTGGTTAAAGCGTTCGCTAGTCACGCTGAAGACTCGGGTTCAATTCCCAACATGGGTACAATGTGTTCCATTTCTTATGTCCCCCGCCGTGATATTGCTGGAATATAAGCGTAAAACCATACTCACTCACTCCGATGTCAACCTGGCGGACAACCAAGTGCGTGTAATGTTCTGCCCTGGAATGAGTGTGGAAAGCAAAGAAAAGCAGTACCGGGAAGCTCGCGAGTCAGCCAATCAAAAACCTAGATGTTGTGACTGTCATGTGTCTACGAAGTAACACGTGTACGGCGCAGCTTAGGATAATTCCAAAAAAATATATTACAAGTATTTCTGTGGCATTTGATTTGTTAATCAAGAAAAAAAAACACGCCCACTCACTGTTTACATTTTCCTGATTGGCTGAAAACATCTTTCTGATTGGCAGATAATGGTATGTGTTGAGCAAGTGTTGCACTAGTGCGCTGAACGACTGATTCCGTGTTGTCGTCTACAGTTTTTTGTGTTAATCATGAAATCTTAAACGTTATTACTGATGACGTATTTATTTATTTGAATTGACTTCATTGTGCTTTTGCGTTTATGACGTTTTATAGGTAAAAACCAGTGTGCACCCCCAGCCCCATCTACCCGAGGCAATGGCGTTAACTGACCATAAGAATCCGGTTACAACCCTTGCAGAACTAGGCTGGAATTTCGTGTCTCGGTGGTAGCGCCATCAGTTGCTATCACGAGTTATGTCCCTTCTATGTGCCTCCTTTTGACCAATCAGATTCCACCTTTCACATGACGAAGTGGCGGCGCACAATCAAGACGATCTGATCGATAGTCAAGGTCTATATTGTAATAAAACGGGTCTTATGTCGCGAAGTGCATTAAAGTACATCTTGATATAAAATAAAAACATTTGGAAAATACCTGTCGACGACCAGTTGTTGGAACTCATGTTTGCAAATCCTGCAGTCGACCGAAATCTGCACGTTGAAATCCCTGTTGTTGACGAGCCTTATCCATGTTCGTTACTCGAGTTTGATTGGACAATGCACAGATTCGTTCGTCAAGCCAAAATGTAACTCCGAAATTCCAGCCTAGTTTAGCAAGGGACTGGACTTTTATAGGTATGTTAATTTCCTTGCCTCGGGAAGATTACCTACGCCGAAGTCTGCACACCCGTTTTTAGGATTTCTTTTCCAAAAACGCAAAAAAATATATTGAAGCCAACTCTTTAATAGCAGTTTTCAAAATGTATTTCCCTTTAGATTAATTCCTTAAAATATGTTGTATTTCTCAAGGCAAGTAAGAGTACAAGTGCATCCAGCTCAGACTTGAGTGAAGGCACTATCCCCATGGCAACATGCATATTTCAGTACACAACTGCAAACATCGTTTGACTTAAAACGCCTGAAAGGTTTTTGTTTTAGCAACAACGAAATTAAATGTTATATTTCAAGAGAGAAAAAACACATTTGCTATAATGCACTTAATCCAATCAATATAACTATTTAGCGAGGCGGTTCATGTGGATACTACAGGCGTCTTTTGGGTGTAAACAGCCCTGGGTTTCGTCTTTCACAAGGACTGTTCCAGCCACGTCTGTCTGACAGGTCATTAATGATTCTTATTGAAGTTCTTAAATCAGATTGTTCACTTTATTTTGTTACACGGGATAAAAGAAAGCCTGGTTAAAGAAACAACAAAGTTTGGGATTGTAGCGTCGTTGCCATGGACGCAATGATGGTGTTTTCATGTCAACGAAATGTTGTGATGTGCCCAACTCGAGGTCAGTGCTATCAAACCCAACACGTGTTGATGAAATTATTGATTAATGCTGATAATTTCCCTTTCGATAACAACTTCAATCGGTACGATGATTGCGACAGGTTCTGCCGTAAAGTGCCGTAATTACGTTGTGTGCTTAGGTAAGTGCAGTCTGGTGAGGCGGCAGATCTTGTGCTTTTTCCTCACAGTGCGCCATGGGTGTTGTTGTGTTACGGAAATTGTGTCCCTGTTCAAACCTATTCCGTCCTGAAAACACGATCCCTGAATTACTCTACTTAAGTTTTTTTAGGTTATTTTACCTGAATGGCGTTTGAATTCTTTTGAATCCGGACGCCCGGATGTACGCTGGCTTTGATGACATGATATGACACCCATGCGCGGAAAAGCTGGAATATGTGGAATTACATCCAATTATGGAGTCCAATTAAAATCGCGAAAGGAAATTACATCCGGTTCGTAAACTGCCGTGCAGATTTTGGTCGATTGCAGGATTCGTGTACCGTCAGCATGCCGTCAAGAGAAATTTTCCAAATCTTTTCATGTTTTTAATCAAGGTGCTCATGTGATTTGATGCTCTACCTTAAGAAAGATCCGTTTTCTTACAATGTAGATCTTGATTATCGATCAGATCGTCATGACTGGCGCCGCCATTTTGTTTAAGCATATGCAAGTGATACGAAAGGTGGAATCAACATTGAAGGGACATTACTCGTAGTAACCACTGGCGGCGCTACGAGCGAGCCCAGAAAGTCCAGCCTAGTTCGGACTTTTTCGGGGAAAGATATACAACCCGAACCAAGAAGATTTTCAAGCGTTGAGTGACATGTTTATTCAAGCTTTTGTCAATGAGCAAATGAGTCAGTGCCAATGCCTGGATGAGAATTGACTTGCTAGAGTGAGTTGGGTTTAACGCCCAGTTAACCAGTATTCCAGCCATATCACAGCTAGATGTTGGAGGAAAGATGTGATGCAGGTCCCAGATGTTTACCGCTTTGGTGAAACCCACGATCTGACAAACCTTGAAAAATAATTTAGGCGAACAAAGGATTCGAACTCAGCCTTTCTAGAAATAAATTAGAAGACAAAAACACAATACATGTACACACACAGATCGGAGTTACTCCAGAAACACAAAACACAAAGTATGTATATATACACATCTACCAGTCAAGATCCGGGTAGATTACTTCTTCAGCAACCCATGATTGCCATAAAAAGCGACTGTGCTTGTCGTAAGAGGCGACTAACGGGATCGGGTAGTCAGGCTCGCTGACTTGGTTGTGCATGTCATCGTATCCCAATTGCATAGATTGATGCTCATGATGCCCATCACTGGATTATCTGGTCCAGCTTCTATTATTTACAGACAGATGTCATCTAGCTTGTATATTGCTGAGTGCGGCGTTAAACAACAAACAAACATATACACATCGGATTACATTAATTCATAGTCATTTCAGAAACTGCTAAATGTATGACCGTTGGTCACATCATAGAGACAATAAGTTCACACAAATAAAAAATAAATAAAACGGTTATGAAATTATCCACTTCATGTCCATTCCAACTGAGATCGTAATTACTGCCGGGTCACCTCCCAGTCAACCCGCGTCCCATTGCACCCCGACTGTGATCCCCTCTCAATAGCACCCACCTGCCTCCACCACCCTGCTGAATCGGCATCAAAATAACACAAAACAGTTCGAGAGGTGGGGTAGTCAAGCGGGTAAAAGTCCGCTCGTTACGCCTGAAGCCCTTGTTCGATTCCCAACGTAGGAACAATGTGTGAAGCCCATTTCCGGTGTCTATCGCCGTGATGTTGCTTAAATATTACTGAAAGTGGTGTACTCACTCACTCACTCGAAACAGCTGACAATATCACATCATAGTTTTTAAACTATTATTCAACAAAGCTGTTTCGCACATGGTTTGCAGGTCCCATGTTGATGAACGATGGCGTGCCAATGGCTGCTCTCTGAGAAACAATAAACCGTTATTAACAGCATAAAAAATATTCCACGTTTTTAAAAAACACGGAACAAAACAAATTTCGTTTTGAAACACACAACAAAACAAATAAATACAGTGTCGCTGAAATCAGTACTTGGACAAACGAACATGTTTCTCCTCAGGCCTATTTGCTCCTGATCCCGAGGCAACGCTGTGATAGGTCGTGTCACTCACATCGTCCCGTGTCATGAACTTTCTCAGATTGACGACTGCGACCTTGACATCTCGCATCAACGTCGTAAAGTCAAGGACGACGATACTGCCGAGTGACGCCACGAGAACAAGGATCCCCACATAGCCAATCGACTGCGCGGACGGACGAGAATCCGGGACACTGATGCGCTTCCGGACTGTAGCGGAAATGTTTTCTTTATTGAGTAAGAGTCTGCTGTATATTCGTTTAATCTCGATCTCAAGCTGTTCATGGGTCATGTTAAACATGGCGACAAACGCGTTGCATTCACACATACAGTCGGCAGTGTTGGTGATGTTTGTGGCCAATGCCGTCAGCCCATAATCGACTGTCGTTATGAAGGAGGATCCGGATACTCCTGAAATAAATAGATGTAGATAAATAAGATGTTTTGTTTGTTTGTTTATTTGTTTATTTTTTAACGCCGCACTCAGCAATATTCCAGCTATATGACGGTGGTTTGTAAATAATCGAGTTTGGGCCAGACAATCCAGTGATTGACATCATGAAGATCGATCGACGCAATTGGGATACGATGACATGCATCAACCAAGTCAGCGAGCCTGGCCACCCGATCCCGTTAGTCGCCTCTTGCGACAAGCATGGTCGCCATTTAATCCGGATCTTCACGGGTCACATAAAAAGGAATGGGAAGGACATGCATGAACAGTATTCCCCTATCATTGAGTGACTGAGTGAGTATAGATTTACGCCGCTTTCAGCAATATTCCAGCAATATCACGGTGGGGGACACCAGATATGGGCTTCACACATTGTACCCATGTCGGGAATCAAACCCAGGTCTTCGGAGTGACGATCGATCGCTTAACCACTAGACTACCCGACCGCCCAATCACCTATCACAGCGTCTGCTCAGTGACAAAAAACAGGTACGCTGATGATAAAGTAGATGTTTCAGCTGATAATGCTGACTTCCGGGAAAAATTATATTGTTTATTTCGGGGCATCGGACAACTTCAGTGTGTATAATGTTTTCACCGGCGCAACCGGTTGACTGTGCAAGTACATGTTGGAGCTGTATGGCGTCTACGGGCCTGTTCCTGTAGCCGGACCACCGCTTTCACACCAGAATGAATTATTTCCAAGACGCGATGATAAAGGTGGTTTAAAACAAAATGGCTACTAATTGCGTTAACTGGAATGCTAGGTCAACAACACCTTGGCCAAATAAAACAGGTTAGTTCATCAGCGGTGTTTTAGGGCGGTGGGGTAGCCTAGTGGTTAAAGCGTTCGCTCGTCACGCAGAAGACCCGGGTTCGATTCCCTACCTGTGTACAATGTACAATGTGTGAAGCCCTTTCTGGTGTCCCCGGCCGTGATATTGCTGGAGTGTTGCTCCCAGCGATGTAAAACTGTTCTCATGGACTGAATGACGCTATTGTCTGGCGTTTGTGTTCTTAAAATAAGCTGGGGTGTAGGATACAGATGTAAAGATGTCTGCCAGATGACCTCGGCTTACATTTACCCAGAATAACTGACATATCTATCTTCGACCATTCTTTCTTGAATGTAAATGACTTTAATAAACAAAAATAAACTATGAGACAAGACTGCTATGACCTCCACAGCACCATGGACCAAACATCTGCAAGCTCAACATTCAGAGCACATCGTGTCTTTCCGGAACCAACAGTTCAGTCTGATTCCTTTTGTATTTAGAGTCATATTTATCTCGCTTTAGCAAGCACATCACAAAATACAGTCACGAAAGCAAATTGGAGCCCAGATAGCACGTGCTGACTTCCACCATCATAGAGCATTACGAGGAAATCAATATGTATTTCTATATGTAGATGCAAAAGACAAATAGTTGCAATCATTTCACATTTGCGTTTGCCTTTGAAGCCACGGCAGTGCCGTTTATCTGTTTTTCAAACACACAATAGTGAAAACCTCTTACATAATGTTTCTGCTCTGATTTCCGCGACAACAAAATCCAGTTTGTCAATAGCTAACGAGCATTATCGTTGAACACTTGCACGAATCTAATGCCCCTGTCTACTTTACGTTAAATCCATAATCAATAACTTCATGCTTTAAGGTACATTGGCCTGTCCTTGTCTGACATTGTTGTTGTTATATAACAGAGGTTGGGTGAAATTGAGCTTAACGTCGGGTCATGATTATTGCACTTACAAAGCGACGTGAATGTACAAGTCCGGGCTGATTCCGATTTTACGGAGCTAGCCCACTTAGAAACCATGCTGCACTGTAACATGAATATCCCACTCAGACAAAGTAAACTGACTCCGAACCGACCACTCGGTTAATGCCGAGCGCCAGGCGGGGTAACAACAAGTACCATCGTTTAACGTCTTTTGGTATGACGCGACCTGGGATGACCTCCGGACATTCCGCTGTCCGGCAGACGCTCTACTACTAGACCACTCAGACGGTCTGGTATATAAAATAATCTAGATGGGTATAAATCTAAAAAAATAAAGTTTGGAGGTCGGTTGATAACGTAGAAAGAATTGCGTAATGTTGTGGACATTACGTGATGTCACAGAGTTATATCCACAAACACTTGTGTCAGTTCCGCCAATTGTTTCATTTTGACAGGTCAATAAAATAAGCTGGGTTCTGTGACCTTTGGAAAATGGACAAACTTGAGAAACGTGCGGTGATAAGGTACTTGCAAAATAAGAGCTCAACACCAAAGCCATTCATGAAGATATAAGTACAACAGGAGGGTTGGATACCCCTTTCTGTGTCACCGTAAAGAGGAGCAGCAGAGTAAAGCGTGGAAGGGAGAGCCTTGAAGATGACCCCCCAACCTGGGAAACCAGTCGCGTCAGCATTTCCAGAAATGACCCATCGAATCCACGACATGGTGATGACCGACGAATGATTGAGCTCATATTGCTAGTTCAGCAGGCATTTCTCAGGAGAGAGTATATTCCATTGTCACAGGAACGTTGGCAATGAAACTGTCTTCAGAGAGCTGATAAACGCCCCAGGTAATCTAACTCTGTTTGAAGCTGATCCAGAAAGGTTTGTGACTGTGGATGAAAGCTGGGCCCAAATAACAATCAAAACAGTTGAAGCATTTGAAATTAATTACTACCCCCAAAGAGCCAAAGACTTTCCCACCAGATAAAAAGCTTACGGCCTCCGTCATCTGGGATCCGATGAGTCATCCTGGTGGATGTCTTCCACGAGGCCAGACAATGAACGGAGCATATTGTGCTTTACTTCTGAGGCGCCATGCCGTGCTGGCACTGTTCAAAACGGCGTTAACGCATGTCTTTCACTCACGATATGGTATACATGTATCAGTGTGTGACCAGCAAACAGTGTTCATTGTACTAAATCTCCGTGACTACACATTAATGAGCGAACAGTAAATCAAACAATCATTACTTCATGTGATTACTTCATTCGGGGACAAACGGGCAGAACGCAACCGGAAATCGTTTGTATCAGAGCAATTATTTTAATGGCGGCTCTCAATTACGTGATTGGAAAATTAAAAGATTAGGGACCAGTTGTGTCGACAGGAAACCGTGAATACCCGCTTCAGACAGGGAGTCCATATTCAGTGGTCGCTAAATAATGCAAATATAAGTCTGCGATAGAAAAAAACAGCGTTATTTATTAATCAATAACTGATACTGATGAGGTGCAATTGTTCAGGTGTTCAAATACGTCCCTCATATGGCCAAGTACGCCTTTTGTCTGTTTCCTATCTGTACGAGGGGCGGTCGCTTAGCCTAGTGTTTAAAGCGTTTGCTCGTCACGCCGAAGACCCGGGTTCGATTCCCGACATGGGTACAATGTGTGAAGCCTATTTCTGGTGTCCCCCGCCGTGATATTGCTGGATTATTGCTAAAAGCGGCGTGAAACCATACTCACTCACTCACTCACTATCTGTACAATGATGTTAGTGTGTGTTGACCTGGTGTTGCGATATCGAGCTGTGATGCGAACCGAATGCGAAATCTTGAATAAGAACCAAGATGGTGGGTGTCACTCCTTGCTTCTATGTATGTATATAGAGGGGTGTCATTTGTTTTCTATAGGAATATATTATGTTATACACGCTATCATCGAATTCCTGAGTGTTCCAGCTATATAACGGCGGTCTGTAAATAATCGAGTCAAGACCAGACAATCCAGTAATTAACATCATGAGCATCGATCCACGCAATTGGGATACGATTACATGCATCAACCAAGCCAGCGAGCCTGGCCACCCGATCCCGTTACTCTCCTCTTACGACAAGCACAGTCGCCTTTTACGGCAAGCATTGGTTGTTGAAGACCTATTCTACACCGGAACTTCACGGGTTGCGTATGAATGAACGGCTGCACGATCAGATCACTCACGCCAAAATGCTCGACACAAATTATTCGAAAACGTGGAAGTGTGCCTGACTTAACTAACAATAACAATTCGTATTGAAGTCCGGCGTTTAACTTTGATGAGCACACTCATTTCGATTTTTTTTTTTTCAAAAAGGTCAGACAGGAAGTAAAATCAGTTGATAGATCAAGGAAACGAACCATGTTGATTGCACAGCTTGGGGTACCACGTAGCGAGTGGCCGACTGTATGGCTGAGATTAAAAGAGCGTGCTCTTTGGATGTTTATATACTCTCTTCAAAAAAAGAAACGCATAGGTAGATTTTTAGTAAATGTATTGTACCTAGTAAAATCGATATATTTAATTTAATATCATAGATACAAATATGAAATTTTGGAGCTCGATAGTCACGTGTTGTCGTTGTACAAAGGCATTGAAAACTGTACATTGTCATGTCACATAAGGCCACAAGGTTGCGCTTAACTCAGTAGCAATCGCGGCTCTGCATCTCCTCGGCACTGACTGGATAAGTGTACGAATTCTGTCCTGCGGAATTCTGCGCCATTCTGCTTGTAACGCTTTAGCCAGTTGTGGGAGTGTCTGCGGCGTGTTTTGACGTTGACGCACATGTCGATCAAGTTCACCCCAGAGGTGTTCGTTTGGGTTGAGATCTTGAGATCTCGACGGCCAGGGCAAGACGTTGATGTTGGCATAAGAGGTAGTCTACTGTGACACGAGCTGTGTTCGGTGGAGCATTGTCCTGTTGAAACAGTCTCTCTGGCGGTCAATGATTGGAAGAAGGTGAGGTTGAAGAATTTGATTCATGTAGCGATTTGCAAGCCACAACCAAGCCAGATCTCGTGGTTTAGGATATGGCCCCCAAAACCCTGACACTACCACCACCGAATTTATCGAATGTGGGGCAAAACGCTCATTTCAACGGCGTTAACCTCGCCGGTGAAGAAAAAATCGTGATTCATCGCACTCGACTCCAGTTTCGCAAATTCCAAGACTTGAGGGGTGGTCGGGTAGCCTAGTGGTTAAAGCGTTCGCTCGTCACGCCGAAGACCCGGGTTCGATTCCCGACACGGGTACAATGTGTGAAGCCCATTATTGGTGTCCCCCCCCCGCCGTGATATTGCTGGATTATTGCTAAAAGCGGCGTAAAACCATACTCACTCACTAAAGTATGTTGTTCAGGGCTACGTTTGTTTTATTGCAATAAAATGTATGAGAATGGAGACCGTCTGTCTACTGTTTAGTGGTGATATAAAGACTCTCTCACTCCAGAGTCACGTGATCAGTTTAAGGAGTCGTAAACACATTCACAAAGTATTGTCATTTCCTGAAGTATTAATGGACTACTATTTATGGAGGCCCCGGAAATGAGAAATTTGTTTGGTGCAGCTTAGCTGGAAAATAACAACGCCTCGCTTTGTAGTGCAATCATTTCCGATGTGAAGACAGTCTTATCGACAGATCGTGTATTGATCTGCCGTGCTGCTATCTCTCCCTCGATCTGGCGCCGGAATGGCTGACTGTTTTATCACTAATAGATAATATTGGTCAACGTGTTAGTCTTAACAGGATCCCTGCGCGGCAAGCTCAGGTACTGACAAACGAACCCTCAAGGGTGGAAATAAATATCAAGTAATGAATGCTTAATTCTGTTAAAGGACGGTTTGTATGTGTGACGTGTCGATTCCCAAATTGAAACAATATTTTAACCCAGAAATCTGTACGTAAAAGAACCTAGTGTGAAACTAACAAACAACAAAACGGTATGCAATTAACAACTGTATTACAAAAGTCACCAATTTTACAAATTAATACAAATTACTGCACAGAATTTTCAAAGGCAGTACACAATAGAGAGGTAGTACAGTATTCAATGACAATATATAATATGACGACAGTAGTCAGTATCAAATACCAAAATACAGTGGGGATAGCAAAAGGCAATGATAAGAATATATATTCACCCAGTGGCGACAGTTTTCAAGCTTCCGTGATTGGCTAGGCAGGGAATCAGGGATGATGAGTGATCCTCACATGAATGCTGGTTCCGAAGTGATGAAATGTGGAAGAGAAACGTAAACACGCTCTTGTCCTATTATATACACCTAGCTACGGGAAGTGCCCTCACCAGTCTAGCGGTACTAGAACATTACAGAGTTTTCTGCATATATCCACGACCACGGAAGTTTACACGCCCCACTAGCATCTAAACATAGTAACCTCCTGACGACTGTCTACACTAAACACCACCACATTCCTGACGACTAAGTAACTGTCCAATCACAATGCAATGAGCGTCTACCGAATCTCAATAAGAAACAATGTAAGCAGTTACAATCATTGTCCATCAATAAAATACACTGCCATGTAACAGTTTGTTGGTTGGTTTTTAACGCAACACCCAGCTGGGTTTGTAAGAAATGGCCAGTTTTCATGTTGTTGAGAGTCTTCATTATCAAAAAGTAAGAACATTGAGTTAATCCAAACATGTCATATAAACACGTATAACGATGACTTTGACAAATATATACGGAATGATTTGAATAAAGGTCATGGCAACGTTATAATGTTCACGATGTTGAAGATGAGAAGCACTTTTTACTTTCATGTCCTACAAACTTTCTCAGCGACCCGACACAACAGACGATGCTTGGAAGCAATTATTATTTCAAAACAAATCAACGCTGGCAACTACAACTTTCTATCACATTTGCGAAGCAATATTTTATTAAAGTCTTTGAACGGCATTTAGAAGTGATAATCATAAGGAAGAGAATTTATGGATGACGACCTCTTTATTATGACGAAACATAACGTTTCGGAGTATATGCTTGCTCCTTCATCAGGTGAATGAATGCTATGAGGCAGACAGCATATATACGTACATGAAAGAACAACACAAGAAATAAGACAACAAAAGGTGAAAACTAACAAGGGAGGCCAACTGATAATTGCCGCTGATGGGTGATTAGCAAAAGACAATAGAAGCCAATACTTTACAGAAATTGGCGCTGATGGTTATTGATAACTGGATTATCATTGATTGATACTGGGCAAACAGAAGGCCTCCCTGGTTAGTTTCCACCTTCGGTTTCCCCTTTAGTTTCCACTTCCTTTCCACATGTACATTTATATGCTCTCTGCCCCTGAAGGGCCTTACCACTATCGCTGCTACCTTACCGCTATCACTGCTACCTTACCGCTATCACTGCTGCCTTACCGCTATCACTGCTGCCTTACCGCTATCACTGCTGCCTTACCGCTATCACTGCTACCTTACGGCTATCCTGCTGCCTTACCGCTATCACTGCTACCTTACCGCTATCACTGCTACCTTACCTCTATGACTGCTGCCTTACTACTATTACTGCTGCCTTGCCGCTATCACTGCTGTCTTACCGCTATCACTGCTGCCTTACCGCTATCACTGCTACCTTACCGCTATCACTGCTGTTTAATCGCTATCACTGCTGCCTTACCGCTATCACTGCTGCCTTACCGCTATCACTGCTGCCTTACCGCTATCACTGCTGCCTTACCGCTATTACTGCTACCTTACCGCTATCACTGCTGCCTTGCCGCTATCACTGCTGCCTTACAGCTATCACTGCTGCCTTGCCGCTATCACTGCTGTTTAATCGCTATCACTGCTGCCTTACCGCTATCACTGCTACCTTACCGCTATCACTGCTACCTTACCGCTATCACTGCTGCCTTACCGCTATCACTGCTGCTCTACCGGTATCACTGCTGCCTTACCGCTATCACTGCTGCCTTACCACTATCACTGCTGCCTTACCGCTATCACTGCTGCTCTACCGGTATCACTGCTGCCTTACCGCTATCACTGCTACCTTACCACTATCACTGCTGCCTTACCGCTATCACTGCTGCCTTACCGCTATCACTGCTACCTTACCGCTATCACCGCTGCCTTACCGCTATCACTGCTGCCTTACCGCTATCACTGCTGCTCTGCCGCTATCACTGCTGCCTTACCGCTATCACTGCTGCCTTACCGCTATCACTGCTGCCTTACCGCTATCACTGCTGCCTTACCGCTATCACTGCTGCTCTACCGGTATCACTGCTGCCTTACCGCTATCACTGCTACCTTACCGCTATCACTGCTGCCTTACCGCTATCACTGCTGCCTTACCGCTATCACTGCTGCCTTACCGCTATCACTGCTACCTTACCGCTATCACTGCTGCTCTACCGGTATCACTGCTGCCTTACCGCTATCACTGCTGCCTTGCCACTATCACTGCTGCCTTACCGCTATTACTGCTACCTTACCACTATCACTGCTGCCTTACCGCTATCACTGCTACCTTACCGCTATCACTGCTGCTCTACCGGTATCACTGCTGCCTTACCACTATCACTGCTGCTATACTGCTATCACTGCTGCCTTACCGCTATCACTGCTGCCTTACCGCTATCACTGCTGCCTTACCGCTATCACTGCTACCTTACCGCTATCACTGCTACCTTGCCGCTATCACTGCTACCTTACCGCTATCACTGCTGCTCTACCGGTATCACTGCTGCCTTACCACTATCACTGCTGCTATACTGCTATCACTGCTGCCTTACCGCTATCACTGCTGCTCTACCGGTATCACTGCTGCCTTGCCACTATCACTGCTACCTTGCCACTATCACTGCTACATTACCGCTATCACTGCTACCTAACCACTATCACTGCTGCCTTACCACTATCGCTGCTACCTTACCGCTATCACTGCTACCTTACCGCTATCACTGCTGCCTTGCCGCTATCACTGCTGCCTTACCACTATCACTGCTGCCTTACCGCTATCACTGCTGCTCTACCGCTATCACTGCTGCCTTACCGCTATCATTGCTACCTTACCGCTATCACTGCTGCGTTGCCGCTATCACTGCTATCTCACCGCTGTCACTGTTACCTTACCGCTATCATTGCTGCGTTGCCGCTATCACTGCTACCTTACCGCTATCACTGCTGCCTTACCGCTATCACTGCTGCCTTACCGCTATCACTGCTACCTTACCGCTATCACTGCTGCCTTACCGCTATCACTGCTACCTTACCGCTATCACTGCTGCCTTACCGCTATCACTGCTGCTCTACCGGTATCACTGCTGCCTTACCGCTATCACTGCTACCTTACCGCTATCACCGCTGCCTTACCGCTATCACTGCTGCCTTACCGCTATCACTGCTGCTCTACCGCTATCACTGCTGCCTTACCGCTATCACTGCTGCCTTACCGCTATCACTGCTGCCTTACCGCTATCACTGCTGCCTTACCGCTATCACTGCTGCTCTACCGGTATCACTGCTGCCTTACCGCTATCACTGCTACCTTACCGCTATCACTGCTGCCTTACCGCTATCACTGCTGCCTTACCGCTATCACTGCTGCCTTACCGCTATCACTGCTACCTTACCGCTATCACTGCTGCTCTACCGGTATCACTGCTGCCTTACCGCTATCACTGCTGCCTTGCCACTATCACTGCTGCCTTACCGCTATTACTGCTACCTTACCACTATCACTGCTGCCTTACCGCTATCACTGCTACCTTACCGCTATCACTGCTGCTCTACCGGTATCACTGCTGCCTTACCACTATCACTGCTGCTATACTGCTATCACTGCTGCCTTACCGCTATCACTGCTGCCTTACCGCTATCACTGCTGCCTTACCGCTATCACTGCTACCTTACCGCTATCACTGCTACCTTGCCGCTATCACTGCTACCTTACCGCTATCACTGCTGCTCTACCGGTATCACTGCTGCCTTACCACTATCACTGCTGCTATACTGCTATCACTGCTGCCTTACCGCTATCACTGCTGCTCTACCGGTATCACTGCTGCCTTGCCACTATCACTGCTACCTTGCCACTATCACTGCTACATTACCGCTATCACTGCTACCTAACCACTATCACTGCTGCCTTACCACTATCGCTGCTACCTTACCGCTATCACTGCTACCTTACCGCTATCACTGCTGCCTTGCCGCTATCACTGCTGCCTTACCACTATCACTGCTGCCTTACCGCTATCACTGCTGCTCTACCGCTATCACTGCTGCCTTACCGCTATCATTGCTGCCTTGCCACTATCACTGCTACCTTACCGCTATTATTGCTGCGTTGCCGCTATCACTGCTATCTCACCGCTGTCACTGTTACCTTACCGCTATCATTGCTGCGTTGCCGCTATCACTGCTACCTTACCGCTATCACTGCTGCCTTACCGCTATCACTGCTGCCTTACCGCTATCACTGCTACCTTACCGCTATCACTGCTGCCTTACCGCTATCACTGCTACCTTACCGCTATCACTGCTGCCTTACCGCTATCACTGCTGCTCTACCGGTATCACTGCTGCCTTACCGCTATCACTGCTACCTTACCGCTATCACTGCTGCCTTACCGCTATCACTGCTACCTTACCGCTATCACTGCTGCCTTACCGCTATCACTGCTGCTCTACCGCTATCACTGCTACCTTACCGCTATCACTGCTACCTTACCGCTATCACTGCTGCCTTACCGCTATCACTGCTACCTTACCGCTATCACTGCTGCTCTACCGGTATCACTGCTGCCTTACCGCTATCACCGCTGCCTTACCGCTATCACTGCTGCCTTACCGCTATCACTGCTGCCTTACCGCTATCACTGCTGCCTTACCGCTATCACTGCTGCCTTACCGCTATCACTGCTGCCTTACCGCTATCACTGCTACCTTACCGCTATCACTGCTGCCTTGCCACTATCACTGCTACCTTACCGCTATTATTGCTGCGTTGTCGCTATCACTGCTGCTTTACCGCTATCACTGCTGCCTTGCCACTATCACTGCTACCTTATCGCTATCACTGCTACCTTGCCACTATCACTGCTACCTTGCCACTATCACTGCTACGTTACGGCTATTATTGCTGAGTTACGGTTGTCACGGCTACCTTACGGCTATTATTGCTGTGTTACGGCTGCCACTGCTGCCTTACGGCTATTATTGCTGTGTTACGGCTGCCACTGCTACCTTACGGCTATTATTGCTGTGTTACGGCTGTCACTGCTGCCTTACGGCTATTATTGCTGTGTTACGGCTGCCACTGCTACCTTACCGCTATTATTGCTGCGTTACGGCTGCCACTGCTGCCTTACGGCTATTATTGCTGTGTTACGGCTGTCACTGCTACCTTACGGCTATTATTGCTGCGTTACGGTTGTCACTGCTGCCTTACGGCTATTATTGCTGTGTTACGGCTGCCACTGCTGCCTTACGGCTATTATTGCTGTGTTACGGCTGCCACTGCTACCTTACGGCTATTATTGCTGCGTTACGGCTGTCACTGCTGCCTTACGGCTATTATTGCTGCGTTACGGCTGTCACTGCTGCCTTACGGCTATTATTGCTGCGTTACGGCTGCCACTGCTGCCACTGCTGCCTTACGGCTATTATTGCTGTGTTACGGCTGTCACTGCTGCCTTACGGCTATTATTGCTGCGTTACGGCTGTCACTGCTGCCTTACGGCTATTATTGCTGTGTTACGGCTGTCACTGCTACCTTACGGCTATTATTGCTGTGTTACGGCTGTCACTGCTACCTTACGGCTATTATTGCTGCGTTACGGCTGTCACTGCTGCCTTACGGCTATTATTGCTGCGTTACGGCTGTCACTGCTACCTTACGGCTATTATTGCTGTGTTACGGCTGTCACTGCTACCTTACGGCTATTATTGCTGTGTTACGGCTGTCACTGCTGCCTTACGGCTATTATTGCTGCGTTACGGCTGTCACTGCTGCCTTACGGCTATTATTGCTGTGTTACGGCTGTCACTGCTACCTTACGGCTATTATTGCTGCGTTACGGCTGTCACTGCTGCCTTACGGCTATTATTGCTGCGTTACGGCTGTCACTGCTGCCTTACGGCTATTATTGCTGTGTTACGGCTGCCACTGCTGCCTTACGGCTATTATTGCTGTGTTACGGCTGTCACTGCTGCCTTACGGCTATTATTGCTGTGTTACGGCTGTCACTGCTGCCTTACCGCTATTATTGCTGTGTTACGGCTATTGTCACGAAACACCGAAGAATGAGGATCGGATGGTTACAAATGTGACCTAGTTGGCTGAATGTCCTCGCGGATCTTGTTTGTGTGGCCCTGATTCTACTATGTACATACCCAATGATGTGGCTGGAGTATAACTGGCTGCGGCTGGATAAGCCGGGCGCTTTGTAGACAAGGTAAAGATCATGTACAATATCCTATGTGGCATTCGTGACCAATTCGTGTCATTCCGGGATAAGCCGAAAACATTAGTAATGGGCTACGGAAAGTTGCGAGTATTGACGAATGATGACAACTTGCTGCCGAGGTTGGCAATAAAATAACTGAAAAATGTTAATATCAGTATGGCGTCCTTGAACAATCGTCACAGAACACAAAAGTGAAAAAAGCAAAGAATTCATCTCATTTGATAAAACTAGTTAATTTTCCGTGACTGACCAAAATTCAAAACATGTCTTATTCATTAAATTGTTTCAACGAATTTAACACCTGTGCGTTACTCTGTTTAGACTATAACGTTATAGAGTTTTTTTTCCAATCAAAGAATAATAAAAAACGTATAACTTTCACAAGACGGGAGTCGGAATCGATTTATCTCGATCACATGATAAACTGATAACTCATGTTTATGGCATGCCAAATACGTGTCGTGTTATGTTTTTATCAAATTGATTTCTGTATCATAAAAAATATAATGGCCTGATTATCTCGGAGAACGTAAAAACCTGATATTGATCAGATATTTCTTAACATTGGATCTCCGCGCAAGGTGCTAGATGAATGGAATAATACGGTGGGGGAAGCTGTACTATGTTATCGGCGTAGGGAGAGCGATACTTTCAATATGAGCCAAACAAGTCGAATTAATTCTAATATTACTGCGAACAAACAAAGAGCTCCACACAAACACTAAGACATTTAAGTAATGAGTCGGAAGAGTGGCAGATTTGAAACGTAATAGCTGGAGGTTAATCTCGGTTCATTGGCGCCAAAGAAACTTGTTTGCATCTTCGTCACTTGAGAACAGTCATTTTGAAGAATCGATGTCAACGATCTATCATTTGGACTGGTAACGACATAAGTTACAAGAATACATAGCGTGTCACGGGCGGAGATTCAGGACGTGTGCTTGATTGGTTGTTTCCTCGTCATGTCATCGTGGATAACTCACAATTACACCCGCCTACCGGAGCATTATGAGCACGCGTATATCAACTACCACCCATTGTACTTACATGTATATAAGCCAGTTGGTTGCGTCTGTTGGACAAGATGATGTTAATGTCACATCAGCGGTTGCGCCTTGTGGTTAAATGACTACAGTTTATTGCCAAGTGGTGATAGCTGGAGAGGCCATTTATGGAATTCTGTAAGTGACATTGTCGCGTTCAGGCGATCTCAACCGAGTAATTTAACAAAAAAGACGCAATGTGGTATTCCATCTTTTAGAATAAAATGTGTATATATTTCTGAAATAGAAAACACGAGGACGGGACATGATTTAAATATTATGCAATACGTTCCTTTACGATACGACTCGATACGTTACATATTTCCATAGAAAGGTCGCAATACGTGACATATCTCTAGAAAGGTCGCAATACGTGACATATCTCTAGAAAGGTCGCAATACGTGACATGTCTCTAGAAAGGTCGTGATACGTTACATATCTCCATAGAAAGGTCGCAATAAGTGACATGTCTCTAGAAAGGTCGTGATACGTTACATATCTCCATAGAAAGGTCGCAATACGTGACATGTCTCTAGAAAGGTCGCAATACGTTACATATCTCCATAGAAAGGTCGCAATACGTGACATGTCTCTAGAAAGGTCGCAATACGTGACATGTCTCTAGAAAGGTCGCAATACGTTACACATCTCCATAGAAAGGTCGCAATACGTGACATGTCTCTAGAAAGGTCGCAATACGTGACATATCTCTAGAAAGGTCGCAATACGTGACATATCTCTAGAAAGGTCGCAATACGTGACATATCTCTGGAAAGGTCGTGATACGTTACATATTTCCATAGAAAGGTCGCAATACGTGACATATCTCTAGAAAGGTCGTGATACGTTACATATTTCCATAGAAAGGTCGCAATACGTGACATATCTCTAGAAAGGTCGCGATACGGTACATGTATCCATAGAAAGGTCGCGATACGTTACATATCTCCATAGACGAAAGGCGATATGTTACAAATCTGCATAGAAAGATCGCGAGACGTTACATATCTCCATAGAAAGGTCGCGATACGTTACACATCTCCATAGAAAGGTCGCGATACGTGACACATCTCTAGAAAGGTCGCGATATGTTACATATCTCTGGAAAGGTCGCGATACGTTACATATCTCCATAGATGAAAGGTCGCGATACGTTACATATCTCCATAGATGAAAGGTCGCGATATGTTACATATCTCCAGAAAGGTCGCGATACGTTACATATCTCCATAGATGAAAGGTCGCGATACGTTACAAATCTGCATAAAAAGGTCGCGATACGTTACTTATCTCCATTGACGAAAGGTCGCGATACGTTACATATCTCCATAGAAAAGTCGCGATACGTTTCATATCTCTAGAAAGGTCCTAATACGTTACATTTATCTAGAAAGATCTTGATACGTTACATATCTCTAGAAATGTATATAACAACAATTCGATCTTTATCTTTACGCAGATCTTTAACGAAGTTCAGGTCTGGTATACATACCCTCAATATACAATTCCAGACACTCCAAAGATAATGATGTTTTAACATCGATGTGTCCTTACTGCAAATATTACCAAGAAGATGAATACCATGTTTTATTGATATGTCCAGTATATGAAGATATAAGAATACCTGCCTAACTATTATTATACGTATCCATCACAAAGAAAATTTGTACAGTAAATGAACAGCAAAAATAGCAATATTTTTCTCAGACTTGCAGTTTGTGTTTATAAGATATTTGAAAGAAGGATAATACATTGAATATAAATAGAACTGTGTACACCACATTTAGCTACAATCTAATCAGTATACAAGTGGTGCTTCACGACGAATTTTCTTACAACAAAATGTCATTGTACTATTGGCTTCATGGCCGCAAATACGAAATAATTCTGTCTGTCCAGGAGCATCGATCTACAAAACAGGGTACGGTGACATACACCAACCTGACCAACGGAAGTTTACGACAAGCATGAGTTGCTGAAGACCTTTTCTAATCCGGATAACCACGGTGAGAATCTAGTTGATGGACACGAGGCATGGAACTACATCAACATGACAACACGTCTCCGCAGTACAGTCCTCGTTATCTCAGTGCACAGGGGAGCGAGGATGGGTCATCATGACAGGTTTTTACGTGTACATCAGACCCGTGAAGATTCAAGGGTAGAATAGGTCTTCAGCAACCCATACTTGCCGTAAAAGGTGACTATGCTTGTCGTAAAAGGCGACTAACGGGATCGGGTGGTCAGGCTCGCTGACTTGGTTGATGCATGTCTTCGATCCCAATTGCGTGGATCGATGCTCATGATATTAATCACTGGATTGTCTGGTCCAGACTCGATTATTTACAGACCGCCGCCATATGGCTGGAATATTCCTGCCTGCGGCGTTAAACAACAAACCAACCAACGTGTACATCACGTGTTCGAGCAGAGAGTTTAGGTCTATGCGAACTCGCGTTCAGAATCAGTCATTTTGATTTATCGTGATTTCAAGTTTTTGAACGTGTAAATAATGTGTCAATTGGTGATAGAGTCTATCGGCTTGTCATTGTCTACGTATAATTATGGTTTACCTTAGGTATAGGTTAGTCCACGAGGACAGTGTCTTATCGAATGGTCTGACAAACTGTTTTTGGTTTTGTAAAAGGTATTTTGAAAGATATTCAGGGACTCAATGCTCAACTGTGAAAACACTGTGTGAGTCGGCCCTGCGTGAAGCACGTGAAATGAGTTCCCCGAGCCTTTCGCACGTGCACCTCGCACTTTGCCGACTCAGGTTATGAAATGCATGTCACGGGGCAAGTATACCATTCATCTTGGACCAACTCGAGCACATTTATCAATCACCTAAATAGTACTTGCCCATGTTGATGGGCCGATTATGAGCTACCGCAGCCCTGATCAGGATAATAGTAATTTCTTTTCAATCTGTTCGTTTCGTGGAACGAAAAGCTAACAAATCACAAGTTCTGTACAAATACCAGAATGCATAGAGTAACATACTGTATAACAATTGCATAAAACATATTTCACAGTTCATAAACGATAAGCATTCAGTCCAGATGTAAGTAAATATTTAGTTGTTCATTTCATACAATTTCACCCTTGTCGCCGTGACAGAAGACTACATTCGATAGTCTTCCGTGCGGACTTTGCAGGTTCGAATCCTACAAGCGACAAACGTTTTTCATGAAGTTGTTCTGTCATCAAAATTAATGACAGGGAAAAAAGAAGTTCCGTCATTGCCAAGTGGTATTTAACTAACAATTCAGTTGGTTAGACCACGGTCAAAGATAAAGGAGCCATGGTTTAAGACCATTTATCTCTATGGGCCAAACAAAATGCTTATTTATTCTACAGTCTAATACCGACAATCCGCTTGTGTCGAACTATGGCTTACCCGACACATGTTTGGTTGATTGGATGACGTACAGTGATGTTGCCAAAAAAGTTTGCTTGTTTGTTTGTCGTAAGAGGCGACTAACGGGATCGGGTGGTCAGGCTCGCTGACTTGGTTGACGTATGTCATCATATCCCAATTGATAGATCGATGCTCATGATGTCAGTCACTGGATTCTTTGGTCCAGACTCTTTTTTGCAGACTGCCGTCATATAGCTGAAATATTGGCTGAGTGCGGCGTGAAACAACAAACAAACAAACGATCACAGCTTGTGCAATGGCATGGTTCAATTTGAAGGAAAGTTAATATGTGCGTTATCTTAGTCTTATGGGTAAAGCGCTGGTTCGTGAAGCCGGAGGTCCGGGTTCGAGACCCAACAGGGGTACAATGTGTGAAATTCATTGGCCGTGTCATCAGCCTTGTTCTGGCTGCACTTTTTGTTCTTTTGCTGAGTGCCGAATATATCGAATAGTGTAATTAGTGTTGTTTTTTGTTTTTTTCGTTTTTAAAAAAAATAATTATTTCGCATAAGGTGCCACGATTTTAAAACAGACCCTACAGGACCACGTGGCTGGTCTAACGGGTCGTAGTATGTGCAGGCTTAGTTGACATTACTTGTTCAGAGCTGCTGATATTAAATCTATCATTACATGGTAGAGTAGTGTAACGTATTTTAACTCATTGTAACTCACTGTCACTGTTGACGGATGTTGTGGGACTACGGCCCCATGATGCTCTTCTTCCATTAGCATCAACGTTACATTGGTCCTGTTCTACCTGAACGTTTTGTAACCTTTGCAACATTTCAGGGCGGGGACGGGGAACAGTAAAAATAGGCAGCGGGTATTAATTTATTGCACTCATGTTTGGAATAGAACCTGGCTTTGAGCGTGCTGAGCGGCCACCTTAACCACTGGACAAACGCACCATCCCTGCATCATGTTGTATTGTTGTTTATTTGTTGTTTAACGCCGCCGCATTCAGCAATATTTAAGCGGATGGCGGTCTTTAAAGAATAGTGTGGACCAGACAATCCAGTGATCGATATTATGAGCAACACCCTAAGCCGTCGGGGTATGATGACACGCGATCAACCAAGTCACCGAGCCTGACCACCCGATCCATTCAAGACAAGCATGGGTTGTTCGGACCTACATCGTATCTAACTCGTCCCATGTGACACAGGTAGCGCTGCAGATAGAGTTGGTTCGACTAGTTTTATACCAGAGCCAGGATTCGACCCGGTCTACCGACACTAACCACTATGCATGTTATAAATCTATGGTTAACCGGGCAGTTGGATTTAATAAATTGAACAATTTCTTTCAAAGATTATGAAACTGAAAACTATATTTGTAAGTAATCCTGTTCGTGTGTTTCGATGGTCTTTAAAGGAGTATCACTTCAAAATTGTGCCACTGAATGATGCAAGAGAAGACCTACCAGACACGTGAAGCCAGACCAGGAACGGCAGGAGACGTCGGGTGTGCACGTCCATCCCCGCTGCAGGCGTCGTCGTCAACGAAGGCGAGAAGGAATGGCGTTGTCAGAAGTCAAATGTGATATCCAGTTCATCTTCCTACCACCGAACTCGGAGATCGTCACTTTTTACCTCAGCAACCTCCATGAAACGTTAACAACCGCGACAGTCCTTTAATATTCAACAATTTACGTGAAATGAAAACTGAAAAACACAACCCCTTCTCACAGTATCATATAAATGGCTTTTGTCCAAGAAGATTTATAAATCACAAGTTGTCAGACTGTCGGTATCTTTCCGCGGCAGACGACATGTGCAGCAGGTGACGTGAGCAGACGACACTCCGAGCAGCCGACATCTAAAACATCTCCCGCTATATTCCTCCGAGGCGTCGCGTTCTGCGCTTCTTGGAAGTCCCACACGCCCATCCGGAGTTAATATATCGCCATGGCAACCAGACACGAGGGTAATCCGTCCGCCAGGAGATTTAATGTTCGTGATGGCACATGCGGATTGTCAATTTATCTAAAAGCAGCAATTATCGTATATGATCCACTAACGAAAACAAATACTACAATAGAACGGCGTGATCTCAGTCCCTCAACATTAGCTTTTAATCAGATCGCTGTTTGGATATTTACAAGTGTGATCGGTATATTGTGATGGCCGTCCGGTTGTATTGTCATTCGATTCCTCCTGCAACAGTTAAAAGCTTTCGCTGATATGATGTTGTTTTGTTCGGGTGGTGGTGTTCTGGTAATGACTGAGAACAGGGAGCATGGGGTCCTACTCATGAAGCTTTCATCGTCACCGCCAGCACTCTTTGCTTAGTTTACCGAAGATTCCAGCTTGATAGCCATAACGCCTCACTCGTCGCCCTGACGTGGTGGGTTCGCATCCCCCCCTGCTCGTGTAAACCTTACTATTGTGACCGGCATGATGGCGATACCGCTAAAGTCGATCTACCTGAATATCCACCTTCATCTACCTGAATACCCACCTTCATCTACCTGAATACCCACCTTCATCTACCCAAATACCCACCTTCATCTACCTGAATACCCACCTTCATCCACCTGAATAACCACCTTCATCCACCTGAATAACCACCTTCATCTACCTGAATACCCACCTCGATCTACCTGAATAACCACCTTCATCTACCTGAACATCCACCTTCATCTACCTGAATGCCCACCTTCATCTGCCTGAATACCCAACTTCATCTACCTGAATACCCACCTTCATCTACCTAAATACCCACCTTCATCTATCTGAATAACCACCTTCATCCACCTGAATACCCACATTCATCTACCTGAATACCCACCTTCATCTACCTGAATAACCACCTTCATCCACCTGAATACACACCTTCATCTGCCTGAATACCAACCTTCATCTTCCTGAATACCCACATTCATCTACCTGAATACCCACCTGAATACCCACCTTCATCTACCTGATTACCCACCTTCATCTACCTGAACACCCAACTTCATCTACCTGAATGCCTACCTTCATCTACCTGAACACCCACCTTCATCTACCTAAATACCCACCTTCATCTACCTGAATGCCCACCTTCATCTACCTGAATACCCACTTTTATCTACCTGAATACCCACCTTTATCTACCTGAACACTCACCTTCATCTTCCTGAATACCCACATTCATCTACCTGAATGCCCTACTTCATCTACCTGAATACCTACCTACATCTACCTGAATACACACCTTCATCTACCTGAATACCCACCTTCATCTACCTGAATACCCACCTTCATCTACCTGAACACCCACCTTCATCTACCTGAATACCCACCTTCATCTACCTGAATACCCACCTTCATCTACCTGAATACCCACCTCGATCTACCTGAATACCCACCTTCATCTGCCTGAATACCCACCTTCATCTACCTGAACACCCACCTTCATCTACCTGAACACCCACCTTCATCTACCTGAATACCCACCTTCATCTACCTGAATACCCACCTCGATCTACCTGAATACCCACCTTCATCTACCTGAATACCCACCTTCATCTACCTGAATACCCACCTTCATCTACCTGATTACCCACCTCGATCTACCTGAATGCCCACCTTCATCTACCTGAATACCCACCTTCATCTACCCAAATACCCACCTTCATCTACCTGAATACCCACCTTCATCTACCTGAACACCCACCTTCATCTACCTGAACACCCACCTTCATCTACCTGAATACCCACCTTCATCTACCTGAATACACACCTTCATCTACCTGATTACCCACCTCGATCTACCTGAATACCCACCTTCATCTGCCTGAATACACACCATCTACCTTTGGTTTGCCCATTGCTCCACACTACCGTCCTTATCGGTACATTTTGTTGAATACAATACAAACTAAGCTTCTCTCTCGGGCTCAGGTTGAGCGGCAATTTTCGCAGTTATTGGTAACGTTGTCAATGCTTTTTAGAGCATGTCTGACTCTGGCCAATGGTCATGACCTTTCTGACCAATCATCATGACCTTTCTGGCCAATGACCATGACCTTTCTGGCTAGTGAAAGACCTTACTGGCCAATGACCATGACCTTCCTGGCTAGTGAAAAATACCTTAATGGCCAGTGATCATGACCTGTCTGGCTAATGAAAAAGACCTTTCTGGCCAATGACCATGACCTTTCTGGCTAGTAAAAGACCTTTCTGGCCAATGACCATGACCTGCCTGGCTAATGAAAAAGACCTTTCTGGCCAATGACCACTACCTTTCTGGCCAATGACCATGACCTTTCTGGCCAATGACCACTACCTTTCTGGCCAATGATCATGACCTTTCTGGCCAATGATCATGACCTTTCTGGCTAGTGACTATGACCTTTCTGATTGGTGAATTCTAAAAATTCAATAAATTAATTGTGAAAAATTCCACGTATATTCTGTCCAATAGACGTAGTTGACAACATTCGGACCCACTCAGCTCATAACGCTAGGTCTTCAGCAACCCATGACTGCCACAAAATGCTTGTCGTAAGAGGCGACTAACGGGATCGGATGATCAGGCTCGCTGACTTGGTTGATACATGTCATCGTATCCCAACTACGTGGATCGATGACCAAAAAGCCAATAACTTGATTGTCTGGTAGAGACTCGATTATTTACAGACCGCCGTCATATAGTTGGAATATTGCTGAGTGCGCCGTTAAACAACAAACGAACGAATATAATCACAAATGCCACGGTTGTGTTCTATCCAATGCGTGTTACCCAAGTGGTAAAATGGATTAGTCCCAATCATACCCCATCTCTCACACACCTCATGCGAATATGACTTGTAATATATAAATGAGATGTCATTGTGTTTCATAGGCTTTAATAGCCACATAAATAATTCCGCAACGTTATAAATTGATATCGTGTACAATTTGTTCCTGAGTATTTTTTTTATAATAATAGGTTACAATAGTCATGCCAAAACAAATAAATTTAATCAACTCAATTTGTAATGTAAGCATGTGTCAATATTGCACTTTTGGTAGAATCACCCAATCTTGTTCTTGCTATAGTGGTGATGTTGAAAGAGTACCTGGGGCGTACCTATCTGTGATGTAACAAAGTCAACTTTCTGCAAACCTGTTTTTTAACAAATTCAGATATCTCTGACGAAATAGGCACAATTTCGTAATAAAGAAACATGTAAATTGAGAAAACTCAATATTCTTGTAAGAAGCTGAGGTGAAAACTTACAAATGTAAGTTGTTTTCGTGATGAAATAGTTCATTAGTTAAACGTATACGGGTAGTCAAGAAAAGAAAATATGACCCTACCGGATCTGACCAGATCAATTATTTTACGAATAAACTTCAAACGTCTTTATTTATTTGATCTTAATTCAACAGAGGATTGAGTCTAGTAAGACTGGTTCATTACCACACTCGGTAAATCTCATATGTTTTGACAAGCCATCTCTTCTCCACCGGGGGTGGTCGGGTAGCCTAGTGGTTAAAGCGTTCGCTCGCCACGCCGAAGACCCGGGTTCGATTCCCAACATGGGTACAATGTATGAAGCCCATTTCTGGTATCCACAGCCGTGATATTGCTGACAGCGGCGTAAAACTCATTTACTCACTCTTATCCACTGTCTAACAACTGGGGCATGGCCGTCAGAATATCGCAATAAGTCACTATGCTAGCTGGAGTTACCCCCCTTGCACTGATATCTTCTCGCAATGTATCACGATTGTCACGAATAGAAATTTAGGACAGATAATTCTACATCGACATACAAAACTAATGACCATGTTCGTATGAGGCAATGAAGTAGATACGGGGCAGGTTTGGAGTACGACACAGTAGGCTGGGAGTATGGTCACTGTAAGAGCTGGGAGTATGGTCACTGTAAGAGCTGGGAGTATGGTCAGTGTTAAGAGCTGGGAGTATGGTCAGTGTTAAGAGCTGGGAGTACGACACAGTAGACTGGGAGTATGGTCAGTGTTAAGAGCTGGGAGTATGGTCAATGTTAAGAGCTTGGAATATGGTCAGTGTTAAGAGCTGGGAGTATGGTCAGTGTTAAGAGCTGGGAGTATGTCAATGTTAAGAGCTGGGAGTATGGTCAATGTTAAGAGCTGGGAGTATGGTCAGTGTTAAGAGCTGGGAGTATGTCAATGTTAAGAGCTGGGAGTATGGTCAATGTTAAGAGCTGGGAGTATGGTCAATGTTAAGAGCTGGGAGTATGGTCAATGTTAAGAGCTTGGAATATGGTCAGTGTTAAGAGCTGGGAGTATGGTCAGTGTTAAGAGCTGGGAGTATGTCAATGTTAAGAGCTGGGAGTATGGTCAATGTTAAGAGCTGGGAGTATGGTCAGTGTTAAGAGCTTGGAATATGGTCAGTGTTAAGAGCTGGGAGCATGGTCAGTGTTAAGAGCTGGGAGTATGTCAATGTTAAGAGCTGGGAGTATGGTCAGTGTTAAGAGCTGGGAGTATGTCAATGTTAAGAGCTGGGAGTATGGTCACTGTAAGAGCTGGGAGTATGGTCAATGTTAAGAGCTGGGAGTATGGTCACTGTAAGAGCTGGGAGTATGGTCAATGTTAAGAGCTGGGAGTATGGTCACTGTAAGAGCTGGGAGTATGGTCAATGTTAAGAGCTTGGAATATGGTCAGTGTTAAGAGCTGGGAGTATGGTCAGTGTTAAGAGCTGGGAGTATGTCAATGTTAAGAGCTGGGAGTATGGTCAATGTTAAGAGCTGGGAGTATGGTCAGTGTTAAGAGCTGGGAGTATGTCAATGTTAAGAGCTGGGAGTATGGTCAATGTTAAGAGCTGGGAGTATGGTCAATGTTAAGAGCTTGGAATATGGTCAGTGTTAAGAGCTGGGAGTATGGTCAGTGTTAAGAGCTGGGAGTATGTCAATGTTAAGAGCTGGGAGTATGGTCAATGTTAAGAGCTGGGAGTATTGTCAATGTTAAGAGCTTGGAATATGGTCAGTGTTAAGAGCTTGGAATATGGTCAGTGTTAAGAGCTGGGAGTATGGTCAATGTTAAGAGCTGGGAGTATGGTCACTGTAAGAGCTGGGAGTATGGTCACTGTAAGAGCTGGGAGTATGGTCACTGTAAGAGCTGGGAGTATGGTCACTGTAAGAGCTGGGAGTATGGTCAATGTTAAGAGCTGGGAGTATGGTCAATGTTAAGAGCTGGGAGTATGGTCACTGTAAGAGCTGGGAGTATGGTCAATGTTAAGAGCTGGGAGTATGGTCAATGTAAGAGCTGGGAGCATGGTCAATGTTAAGAGCTGGGAGTATGGTCAGTGTTAAGAGCTGGGAGTATGGTCAATGTTAAGAGCTGGGAGTATGGTCAATGTTAAGAGCTGGGAGTATGATCAATGTTATGAGCTGGGAGTATGGTCAATGTTAAGAGCTGGGAGTTTGATCAATGCTATAGGCTGGGAGTATGACCAATGCTATGAGCTCAAATTTCAAACAAACGCCTTTCATATCAAGCTTCAAGTCAGAACCTCTTTCTGCTACTCGATGTGACGTAAAGCATTAACTCACTCACTCACTCACTTTCTCCTACTGGCCATACAATGGCTTCCAATACAGCAGTCAAAACGAGGCTCGATCCTACATTTAAGTATCAACCGTCGCTTCATGCTAAATTTAAACTTAAAAGGTCCAGCAGTTTCTGAGAAGATGTTGACAGAGGTCGGGGGTGACGATGTCCTTTACACGAACACTCACTCACCCTAGCGACCTGTGTAGATCCGGGGTAGAATAGGTCTTCAGCAACCCATGCTTGCCGTAAAAAACGACAACGCTTGTTACACTTACAGATGCTGGATGAACGAGTGACCTGGGATGTACATGTCACGTACACCTGACTGCGTGTTCGACTCTCATTGACTCAACCACTGGTTTGCCTGATCCAGAGTCCAGCGTCCAGGTCACGGTGATGACGGAGGCTGAGGCGGAAGATGCACTTATTCCCTCACTTCCTTAACTACTGTGATACAACTTGGAACGTACAAGATCTCCACAGAAGCCCATGGATGGGTCACGATCTTTGAAGCGGTCGTAAAAGCACCGTTACTGCACTGTGCGCTGCGCCCCCTCAATGCACGTCGAACGGAACTGCTTATTTCTAAACTACTATATTTATTGTGTTATCTCTATTATGACATTATTTATAATCAGTTTCTTTCCCGAACAAGGGCGTTAAGAGTTAAGCAGGGTGTTTGAATACCGACGAATATGGCTTATCTGAATATAGCATGACAAGAAACGGGCATTCCACTGCTGATTTATGCAGCTTGTTTGCTAATCGCGGAGTGTACACTGCCATTGGCGATATATTTCATCTTTGGGCGTGCACAGTTTTGCGAGTCCCTCTGTTTTATTGTCTATCATTTTTCTATAACCTTCGCATAATCAGCGCCTACGCATGTGATCCTATGGAAATTTCAGCGTCTACTCCTGTGTTCCTTCGCACAATCAGCGTGTGCATTTGGCAAGGAACGCTCCTATCCAAAAGTCGGAAAGTTATGGATGTGAACATCTTTCTGCATGCTTATTCCTCCATAAGTGAAGATCCGGGGTAGAGTAGGTCTTCAGCAACCCATGCTTGCCGTCAAAGGCGACTATGCTTGTCGTAAGAGGCGACAGACTCGCTGACTTGGTTGATGCATGTCATCGTTTCCCAATTGCTTGGGTCGATGCTCATGAATTCAACCACTCGATTGTCTGGTGGTTCAAACTCGGATAATTTACAGACCGCCGTCATATAGCTGGAATATTGCTGAGCTCGACGTTAAACAATAAACAAACAAACAAACAACACATCTTATTTATCTACATCTATTTATTTCAGGAGTATCCGGATTCTCCTTCATCACGACAGTCGATTATGGGCTGACGACATTGGCCACAAACAGCACCAACACTGCCGACTGTGTGTGTGAATGCAACGCGTTTGTCGCCATGTTTAACATGACCCATGAACAGCTTGAGATCGAGATTAAACGAATATACAGCAGACTCTTACTCAATAAAGAAAACATTTCCGCTAGAGTCCGGAAGCGACGTCGTCAACAAACAAACAAACAAACCTTCATGAGGGGAACGCTAGGATGCAGAGAGCATATATATGTACATGTAAGACAACAAAAGTAATAAGATAACAAAGGCGGAAACTTATGTGTATAACTTCCAAATGCCATTCAAAGACCAGGTGAAGTGAGGTGAAATGGGGTTTAACGTCGCGTCCAAGATTATTGCACTTATATAGCGACGTGCATGTACGTGTGTGTGTTTGTGTGGCTGCTTGTACTAGTCCGGACTAATGCCGATTTAAAGTGCTAGCTCACTGAGATACCATGCCGCAGTTTAACATGAATATCCCACTCAGACACAATATACTGACTCCGAGCCGACCAGTCCTTGTTTTAGCCCCTTAATGCCGAGCGCCAGACAGGGTAACAAGTACCATCTTTTAACGTCTTTCGGTATGACGCGGCCGGGGATCGAACCCCGGACCTTCCGCTCTCCGGGCGAACGCTCTACCACAAGACCAAGGAGGCGGTCAATTCAAAGGCTAAAAAGGGTCTTGCTTAGTACAAACTGTCAACAACAAATGCATTGAGTCCTCCACTCACGACCAGCAGACAAAGTCCTCTACTCACGGCAAGCAGACAATGTCATCTACTCACGGTGAGCAGACAATGTCCTCTACTCACGGCCAACAGACAATGTCCTCTACTCACGGCCAGCAGACAATGTCATCTACTCACGGTGAGCAAACAATGTCCTCTACTCACAGCCAGCAGACAATGTCATCTACTCACGGTCAGCAGACAATGTCCTCTTCTCATGGCCAGCAAACAATGTCCTCTACTCACGGCCAGCAGACAAGGTCCTCTACTCATGGCCAGCAGACAATATCATCTACTCATGGCCAGCAGACAATGTCCTCTACTCCTGGCCAGCAAACAATGTCCTCTACTCTCAGCCAGCAGACAATGTCCTCTACTCTCAGCCAGCAGATAAGGTCCTCTCCCATGGCACAAGTCTCATCTTACTATACACAAATACAGCTGAACTCTAGCTTCATGATAGAGATCTGCCCCATGAAATGGAATCATCCTTGTGTTAAAACTCAAGAAGTACAAAACACATACAGTGTAACCCATACATATGTCTGCTGAAACGGATGGACTTGCGTCGCACTACCTGCACATAACGCTGTTCACCTGGCAGACTAGTAGTGTCGGTGGCCTGACTACCATCAGACAATTTGCTGCTGGCGAAAGGTTGGGGGTGGGGTGAAATGGGGTTTAACGTCGCGTCCAAGATTATTGCACTTACATAGCGACGTGCATGCACGTGTGTGTGTGACAGCTTGTACCAGCCCGGACTAATGCCGATTTCATAGAGCTAGCCCACTGAAATACCATGCCACAGTTTAAAATGAATACCCCACTCAGACACAGTATACTGACTCCAAGCAGACCAGTCCTTGTTTTAGCCCTTAATGCCGCGCGTCAGACAGGGTAAAAACACGTACCATCGTTTAACGTCTTTTGGTATGACGTGGCCGGGGATCAAACCTTTCGCACTACGGGGCGGACGCTCTACTACTGGACCACGGAGGCGATCTACGAATGTTTGGAGGGTTGAACATAATCCACACGCGCCATGGCAGACTGCGTTAATTCATTTGTCGCCCATGAACATTGGGAAACCATTTCACCTTCATTCTGCAACATGTACTCATTCGTGACGATATTCCAGAGAGAAAAATAATTTGTTAAGGGCTTAAAAGCTTGATGAAACGCCTTGAATGTGAACACAGAATATTAACACAGAACATCAACGGTGGAAAGCCTCCAACATCTGTCGGAATCTCTTGGACTGGTTACAGTGAATGGCGAGCAGTTCTGAAGTGTCCGTAATTCCACGCATAACGAGTCCAGTGCCTGTCCATTACTGACTTGAAACCCCGTGTTTCCTGTGCTCCCCCTCTCCCTTGGGATCTCCACCCAGCGTCCGGCAGACAGATGTTCCGGACAATCAGCTCCAGATACGTCTGACCATTCCCGAAATGACACTTGCCGCCCTGACCGGCAACACGTCACGGAGGAATGACCACGCGGCGTTGTAGTAGTAGCAGCAGCAGCAGTGGTGGTGGTGGCAGGAAGTAATGGTGGTAGTAGTAGTAGTTGTGGGTGGTAGTAGTAGTTGTAGTTGATGTAGTAGTAGTAGTGGTAGTAGTTGTTGTAGTAGTAGTAGTAGTAGTAGTAGTAGTAGTAGTAGTAGTAGTAGTAGCAGCAGCACCAGCAGTAGAAGTGGTAGGAGTAGTAGTAGTAGTAGTAGTAGTGGTTGTAGTAACAGTAGTAGTAGTAGCAGCAGCAGCAGTGGTGGTGGCAGGCAGTAGTGGTACTGGTAGTAGTAGTAAAGGGTGGTAGTAGTGGTAGTGGTAGTAGTTGTAGTAGTAGTAGAAGTAGTAGTAGTAGCAGCACCAGCAGTAGAAGCGGTAGTAGTAGTAGTAGTAGTGGTAGTAACAGTAGTGGTAGTGGTTGTGGTTGTAGTAGTAGCAGTAGTAGTAGTGGTACAGTGAATGAGTGAGTGTGGTTTTACGCCGCTTTTGGCAATATTCCAGCAATATCACGGCGGGGGGACACCAAAAATGGGCTTCACACACTGTACACATGTCGGGAATCGAACCCGGGTCTTCGGCGTGACGAACGAACGCTTTAACCACTTGGCTACCCGACCGCCCCAGTAGTGGTAGAAGTGGTGGTGGTAGTAGTGGTAGAAGTGGTGGTAGTAGTGGTAGTGGTAGTAGAAGTAGTAGTAGAAGTAGTAGTACCAGTAGTAGTAGTAGTAGTAGTAGTAGTAGTAGTAGTAGCAGCAGCAGTAGTAGTAGTAGTAGTAGCAGCAGCAGTGGTAGAAGAGGTGGTAGTATGGTAGTAGAAGTGGTGGTAGTAGTGATAGTAGAAATAGTAGTATACAGTATGACCCCCTGCGATCTTTCGTACACAAGGGCACAAAATGAGGGACCCCGAGTCTCGAGTAGAATGTTTTATGTATTTACCATTGTAAGTATGAGATGTTTTTACAATTCTATGTATAAGGAGATTTTTTTCCATTCTCTGTATTAGGAAATGTGTTTACCTTTGTATGAAGAGAGATGAAAATGTATGAAATGTCCGCCCAACAGGGAAATTGTGGTGATGTCGCAATGTCATCTGTTTGTGACGTCATGAACAATATATCACTTCATATTATTATTATTATTATTTCAATATGTGACGTCATATCGCTTCAACCGACCATTCAGCATTGAGAATTGCTGAAATGGCATGAGCAAATGTCGCAAAAAAATTGCATTTTTCTTTGGATTTTTGTTTAACGCCGCACTCAGCAATATTCCTGATATATGACAGCAGCCTGTCAATATTCAAAGATTGACGTCACAAGCATCGATCCACGGTATTGGAATGCGATGACATGCAATCAACCAAGTCATCGAGCCTCACCACGCGATATGGGGATTTAGCCGCTTGTGGAGACAAGCGTGGGATGTCATGGGATCCTATATTCTTACCCGGAATCCCCACGGGTCTGCTATATAATCTCTACAGCACATACTACCAGGAATCGCGGAAGGTCGGGGGTTCGATTCCAGGTCGCGTCATACCAAAAGACGTTAAAAGATGGTACTTGTTGTTACCCTGCCTGGCGCTGGGCATTGTGGGGCTAAAACAAGGACTGGGAGTCAGTATACTGTGTCTGAGTGGGGTATCCATGTTCAACAGCGGCATGGTATCTCAGGGGCTATCACTATAAATTCGGCATTAGTCTTGATTATCACACACACACACACACACACACACACACACACACACACACACACACACACACACACACACACACACACACACACACACACACTCTCTCTCTCTCTCTCTCTCACACACACACACGAACGCACGCACACACACACACACACACACACACACACACACGTGCATGCAAGTGCAATAATCTTGAACGCGACGTTAACCCGCTGGATGCCGATTTCTTTTCTGACGCACATTTTCCTAAGATCTGAAAAGTGAAGGTTGAAGAGGAGGACGCATATGTCCCTCTGGCATCCGGTGGGTTAAACCCCATTTCACCTCACCTCACCGCTACAGGTATAAGGAAGGCCCTTTGTTAAATTCCCCATGGCTAATGGCCAACATCAGGTCAATATCGACTAACGGATATATAATTACTGGGACCTGTCAAGCGTGTCTGCAAAATCTATCGGCGGTGTTTTCTGGACAAAGGAATTATAGACCGATTAGTGTTTCTAGCAAATAAAATGTGTTTTACTAATACTATTCTTATGATAAAGCTCAGACTAATTGATGTCATTAGCAGCGATATCGGTCACTCTACGTCAGGACAAAAGGTTGGGTGGATGCAAGCTTTCAATTTTTCAGTGAACACATTAATTTTTTCTGAATACTTCAGACATAGCTATAAACATGTGAGTGACAGTTTCGCGTCTATCAATTCTCCGAGCTCTGAGGAGCTGGGCCGACCACGTGACCACGCTTGGGTGTATTGAGTGATCGATTGCTGTTGTTTTGTGCAATACTGATGTTCGCGTAAAGTGTTCTTTCATCCGATATTCACTACAATGTGTGTGTCAATGTAGGTTTAAGATGTATTGACAGTATTACAGCTCTTTCACGACGGTGTGTAATTAATCTAAAATTGATTTGGCAAACAGGTGGTCGATAGCATGAACCAGCGAACCGTCTTGGTGCCTCCCGGCATTACGGGCATCACGGTGATGTTTTCAACGCATCATTCGAACATACAGTACACGGCGCAACATAGCGGTCCTGCTTACTGAAAGTAAAACGTTGACTGTATTTTAGAATCTGCACACACACACGCACGCACGCACGCACGCACGCACACATAAACACACGAACGCACGCACACATAGACACACACGAAAGCACGCACGCACGACCACATAAACACACTAACATGGCGCACGCACACATAAACACACACATAGGGACGCATACACAGATAAACACACACACACACGAACGCACACACACGGACGGACGGACGCACGCACACATAAACATACACGAACACACACAAACGAACGCACACATGAACACAAACTCACACACACACACACGCACACATAAACACACGCACACATAAACACACACACACGTACACACGCACGCATAAACAGAAAACACACCAAGAGACACACACCCTTCCAGTACACTGTTGTTTTATTATTAACTGCGTAACGGTGCGTGGAGGTATTCTGGATTGGACTCGATACGTTAGGCCAGTGAGAAATTATATTAACTGGAAATATACATCCCTTCGATAGGAAAATTACTCCTAGTTTAAGAAAAACTTGTATGAATGGTATTCGACATGGGTTGTTAACGAGCGAGGCCCATCGTGAGAGCAATATTTCTTCAAACGGTTTTTTTCCGGTTGACTGGGTAAAAACATACGTCATTGTTAAATTTGCAGGTGATGAAGCGATGCGGGTCATTTATCATTTGTTCGTAGGTTGGACAAAAGAGCATCAATTGAAAAACCATCAGTCAAGTGAGACACAGACTTAGTAGGCGTGGCGGAGAGATGGGGGGTGGAAGATCAGATGAACATGTCATTGATCTCAATATCTTACACCAGGATACACCAACCGTAAACCCCGCACTTCCAACAGATCATCTACGGTAGCGTGCCTGACACAGGCCGTGAAAACGTGGACGCTTGTTCCTCTGTACAGATTCATGGTGTACAGAAATATAAACATATTTTTAGGATTTTAGATGTTACGGTATTTAGCTAGGAACATACGTAGATCCCACATTGGTTATGAATGGACAGGGAAGAGTGGGGTTTATATGCTAAGGTTCACGTTGAAAAAAAACCCAAAATCAGAGCCATGCATTGGACTCATTCGGATCAATGGATGTGGTATCCGAATCTGCCAAAAGAAATACAAGTGAATGTCTCGTCGACATTACGCTGAGATGTTCTAGTTATGTTCTCATGTGGTTATCTCTCGTGAAAAACATTATTTTATTTAAAACAAGTCACCTCCAGGTTCCCATTCTCGGTCTAGACATGCATTAGTTCCTTGGGTAAAACCTCACGCACAACTTAATTATTGGATTTCCCATTAGGCTTTGGCGGTGTTAACAATAACATTGGTTACAATAAAATGATGATGGTGTTCGTGGCACTGATATTGATGACGACAACAACGATGATGGTAGTGATGGTGATGGTGTTGATGGCACTGATATTGATATGACAACAACGACGACGACAACGATGATGATGATGATGATGATGATGACAACGATGGTTGTAACAAGTGATTCCTACTATGTTCCTGAACAGAGGAAATTGGCAACTTTACGACTAACTGAGCATTCAGTGCATTCGATGAGGCAGATGATCACTGTCTGAGACACAGCCTCTGTAAACAAATGGCCCAAAGTGTATGTGATTAAATAGACGATATCCGTCTTAACAGCAGCCGTAGATGAAATCCACTGGGTCTTCGGTAATTTGTCTGTTGAATTTCTTGATCCGCGACAAATTATCTGAAACTGGAACGGTGATGAGATTATATCAGCCCTTCCTCTGACAAACTAATTTGCAGACCGTCTCACTGAGGAACTATATAAAGGAAGGGGAGAAGACGTTTTAGTTTAAATCGGTTGACCGCAGCGGTTTATCAGATCAGTCCGTGTGTCCAGTTAGTTCATCCTTGAAATCAGGGTCATTAAGGCACAAGTGGGACACCCCTGCCCCGGCCGCTAGAGACTAGACTCTCACTGTCACTCACGGGTCGGTGAACAAGAAGTCATTTGTCTCCAAGTGGTCTTCTTGGTAATCTGACCCCAGTTAATCTGGACATGAATTATACTGAACCGCAAAAGAAACCACACCATGGATAGATATATGAGCAACCTTATTTGTCCAAACACTGTAAACATACTTTGAGACATATTAAAAAGATGAAACTTCGCAAAACTGATGATCAAGGTTGAAATTAATGATGACTGCTGTGCAACGTCGATACATGGAATGGATGAGGCGGTTGATGAAGGCCATAGGCACTTGAGCCCACACTCTGAGGAACGCCTGACGCAGTTCAGCTGCAGTTGTCGGCCTTAGTCGGACGTCATTCAGCCGTCTTTGAATCTCGTCCCACACGTGCTCAATGGGATTTAAATCGGGACTGAGGGCAGGCCAATGCATGGTTCTGATGCCATTCTGCTGGAGGAAGTCTCTTGTTGCTCTCGCAGTGTGGGCACGGGCGTTATCATTCTGAAACTCGTGGTTGCGGCGGCGTGCGAAATGAGGTATGGCATTTGGCCTCAAGACTTGATCAATGTTCCGAGCTGCTGTGACACCAGTGTCTCTCCCTGGACTGATACTCTGTGCAAGACCAATTCCATCCCACACCATGATGCTCGGACCACCCCCTGAGTCTCTCTCAACAACACAAGCATCCGAATAAGGTTCCCAACGGCGTCGCCAGACTCTCTCTCTCTCTCTGTGTGCCATCTGCTGTTGAGATACAGTAACGGTTCTCGTCTGAGAAGATGACTCTTCTCCACTGCTGGTGGTGCCAATGCTGGTGCTGTGCTGCCCACTGAAGACGGTCCCGGCGATGACGTGGTGTCAGAATGGGTCCTTGGTGTGGCCTGTGACAGTGGAGATGTCTGCTCGCCAATCGTCGACGCACGGTGTCCGCACTAATGTGTCGCTGGTGTGTCCCCATGGTCTGTCGAGTGTCCCCATGGTCTGGTTTCCGCAGCAGTAACAAAGCGATTTTGAAGATGCTGTCGCACAATCTGACGATCCTGACGTCGGGTTGTGACCCTTGGTCTTCCACTACGTGAGCGGTCATCTGTAGTGTTGGTGGTCTGGTACCGTTGCTGGAGCCTGTATATGGTCCTCACGTAGACTTGAAATGCATTGGCTAGTTGCCGGGCGGTTTGTCCAGCTTCGTCAAAGGTTTTGGTGTCGCTGATTTCTTGTCAATCTTGGCATGTGGTAGATATTCAATAACGAATGAATGTTATCCGATCTGGGTGGATTTTTATAGGGCAAGAAAAAATGGGGTAACGCATGCGCATTTCAATTTGCACGGAACTCACGTGCATCGGGTTACCATGGCCGTTGCCGTGATGCGTTTGGGCGATCGGTTTTATTGTCATCTGCTTTGTTTTTTATCATCAAATTTCATTTTTCCGGACAAGATAACGTTAAATTTTAGAAACTTTGACAAAAATTTCCCAGATATTTAAATGGCAACTTTTCATGCAATGTTACTTGTGGTGACGTTTCTTTTGCGGTTCATTATATAACGTGTTCTGGATGAACGAGTCCTGGCACGACGTAATGGCCCTAGCCTGATAACGAGGTTTCTGGGCTAACGGTGTCCGGATTAACCAGGTGGTTAGGGGGATAGTTCGGGGGGCGGGGGGGGGGGGGGAGTTCTCACGTCGTAAAAGTTAACTTCTGTTGCAAAATTAAAAGACGCCCACTCAACATTAAACAACTTGTACGTGTCGCAATGCGAGTAACACCTACGATCTGATTTTCTTGTATTCTTGATCAACGTCGTGTACAAATAGTGGTCAGTGACGAGTCCACGAGATGCAGCGGCCATACCGCTGGCTAGTTTAATTGTTCCTCTGGTCAAGACTACATTGCCGAGAAACTAGTTGATAGAATAAGAAATCAACATGGGTTATCATCAAGACAACTGTCTTATCACCTCGGTACACCACGCGGAGTCTTCTTTGGAGCAGCGTCCTTGTTGTGGCCCTGAATGTACAGGTCAGTGACGCCTCTGTAGGGACCACTACTACGACTACTACTACTGCTGCAACTACAACTATTACTTCGTTTACTAATTCTATGACTACAGCTACTACTACGACTGCAACTACTGCTACTGAAACTATTACTGCTACTAAGGCTACTGCTGCTGCTACTACGACTTCTACTACTACTACGATTACTACTTCTACCCTTACGACTACTACTTCTACCACTACGACTGCTACTACTACAGTTGTTGTTACGACTACTACTACTCCCACTATTTCTGCTACTACGGCTACAACTACCTCAATGACGACGACAACTACTACGACTACTACCTTTGCTGCTACTGCTACTACAACTACGACGAATACTACGACTACTGCTACTACTACTGCTACTACTACTTCTACCACTACTACTACCAGTGATAGTGCTACTATTATTGCTAATACAACACATGACTGTACGAGAGGGTATACCAACAGCCAGTTCAACATTGAATCTCACGTAGTTTGCGTAACACAATGCTTTCTCCCACACAGAAAGTCGCCAAAGGGAGATAAACTTACGACAAATTAACCGGACTGGGTTACCGCTATGAAAGCCTGTAAATGAGACGTGGGCACGCGCTGACGGCGTCCCATTCATCCCAACACATGTTTGCCTCGTGCGACCTTCAACAACGCTATAGAAGCTATCTGCACCATCTCAAGAAGGCGGATCTGTTGCGCGTTGACGTGACAATGTCTCTTGTACCGAATGTTGTCTTCATGTAGACTAAAGTCTACCACTTACGGGACAGTGGGCGGTGAAGACTGGCCACCCACAAAAGGATGGATATCAGCATCACAACGGGCTAGAACTGGAGATCGTGAGTGTTGGATTGTAATTCTGACGGTCGCCCACTGATGGGATCGTCTATACCACTAGAAACCCCAACATACCGCTTAGTGTTACAAAACGATCGAGGTTAAAATGATTCAGACAAAGGTGAGGTGAAATGGAGTTGGAGTTTAACGCACTGATAACATATATGGGGGTCGGGGTCTGCTTGTGATAGTCCAGACAAGTGTCAGTTTTATAGCGCTCGCCCACTGAGACTCCATGACGCATTTTTAACATGAATATTGCTGACACAATATACTGATTCCGAACCTTAATTCCGAGCGGCAGGCAGGGTAACAACAAGTACTGTCCTTTAACCTCTTTTGGTTAGTAGAACTTCAGTTCTGCAGTCAGTCACTCTGTCCACTACGCCATGGAGACGGTCTTCAGACAAAGGCTTCGAGGCTTACATCCGTCATTCCTTGTTCTCTCATTATTCAGCTGTGGACGTTTTGGATCACACCAAAGATGACAATCGGTTTGAGTCTGGTATTCAAACCCCGATCAGCGTATCCTTGCACGGTGAAGGAAGCCAACTTTGAGCACAGTGGCGACGTCCTTGGTTCGCTAGTCCACCGTATTCTTCATAGCGTAAGAAGAATACTAGTATTGCTCTCGTTACTGCACCTGTGAAAGCTCAAACAAAGTGATATTGGCCTCAGATTTAGTACCAACGGCTCCGTGAAGATCCGGGGTAGAATAGGTCTTCAACAACCCATGCTTGGCGCGCAAGGCGACTATGCTTGTCGTAAGAGGCGACTAACGGGATTGGGTGGTCAGGCTTGCTGACGGGGTTGGTGCATGTCATCGTCTCCCAATTGATCAATCACTGGATTGTCTGGCGCAGACTCGATTATTTACAGACCGCCTTCATTTAACTGGAATAAAGCTTTGTGCGGCGTTAAACAACAAACAAACAATCAAACAAACTTATTCCCCTAATGCCAAACCCAGAAACATAATCGGGCGAATCTTTGAACCCACGACGTCTGTTTCTGGCACGACCGCCTCCGTGGTCTGTTGGTAGATTGTCAGCCAGGAGAGCGGAAGGTCGGTGGTTCGATCCCCGGTCGGTCATACCAAAAGACTTTAAACGATGGTACTTGCTGTTATCTTGCATGGCGCTCGGTATTAAGGGGCTAAAATAAGGATTCGCCGGCTCGGAATAAGTTTACTGTGTCTGAGTGCGTTATTCATGTCAATCCGTGGCATTGTATCTCAGTGGGCTAGCACTACAAAATCGACTTTAGTCCGGACTAGTACAAGCAGCAACAAACTCACCCACACACGTGCATGCAAATCGCTATTAAAGTGGAATAATCTTGACACGCCATTAAACACAGTTTTAACAGTATTCCAGCTATATCACGGCGTCCCAACCTAGACGACTGGTTGTCAAGGACATTCAGGCGAGACGCAGTGTTACGTTACCTTCGTCTAGAACGTTTGTGCGATTTTGTGTATAGAAAAGGTGAAAATATTATTTTTACCGACTGACCTACTTTGAATACACGTAATCCGATACGAGTTTCATTAAATTGGCAAAACAAACGTAAGAGGGCTACACATAGCATGGTCACTCTAACATGCAACCCACGTGCGGAGGTAGAAAGAAGACAAACGCTGTATTTGTGTTGGATGTTTACTTCTGTAAACAACATTGACTTTTTGACAGGTGTATCTGATTTCATCTGCGTCATCAACAAAACCGTATATTACCATTTATCTCTGAAATTAGCCCCGCGGAGTAGCAGCATTCGCACGTCTTGGTAAGATAACAGAGAACCCCCGCTCCGCAACATCTGAACACGTGGGAAAGTCAGGGCTCCCAAAGCTCGGGAGATCTCACAACACGTGGGATTTGTTTTACACCTGCACGTGAGAATGCCACGGAATGACATCAAAGAAGTGCCAGCTACCTGGGATGTTGTTGTCATATTTCACTCCTCGGTATCGGTCACAAGTGCCAGGCCATTAACTGATTCATGTATTTCATTGTGGCGTCATACGCGCTTGTGTCAGACTGGGTTCTGTCTTGTGTATGTTGTGTAGTAGTTTGTGATGTACGCTTGATATTAATTACGGTTAACTGGTTTTATCCTTTCATCACCGAACGACGAAAGTCTTGTATTTACCAAATCACAACCTACTAACATCTCAAGTTATTCAATTTACTCATTTTCAAAGGGCGGTCGGGTAGCCTAGTGGTTAAAGCGTTCGCTCGTCACGCCGAAGACCCGGGTTCGAATCCCGACATGGGTACAAAGTGTGAAGCCCATTTCTGGTGTCCCCCGCCGTGATATTGTTTGAATATTGCTAAAAGCGGCGTTAAACCAAACTCACTCACTCACTCTTATTTTCAATTTTCTTTCTTGTGTGAAAGGCCCAACAAAGTACAACACACTGGTTACTAAAACTCAAAGCAAGACAGCCTGCTGCAAACACTGGATCATTTAACATGGGACTGCTTAATACAAAATGCTAAAATAAAAATAAAAGAGTAACAAACTGCTTCTATAAATGCAAAGAGTAGATCAGGAATCAAAGGGCTTCGCACATGTAAATGTGTTTGAGTTAAAAAAGGGCGTGTCCTGGTGTTTGTTCTGGCGAACCTTGTCATACTACACAGACATATAACACAAAGAACATGACCGTGTGTTGTTGACCGTGTGTTGTTGACCGTGTGTTGTTGACCGTGTGTTGTTGACCATGTGTTGTTCATCATGTGTTGTTGACGATGTTGTTGACCATGCGTTGTTGACAATGAGTTGTCGACCATGCGTTGTTGACAAAGAGTTGTCGACCATGCGTTGTTGACAAAGAGTTGTCGACCAGGCGCTGTTGACGATGCGTTGTTAACAATGAGTTGTTGACCGCAAGTGCCAATAAACATGATAACGGTAATTTGAATGTTCACACAACCGTTCCCGAGCCAAGATCGCACTGGACATTAATTCAGTGCAATAATTAACACTTTAAAACGTCATTATTCAGAGTGAGTGAGTGAGTGTGGTTTTACTCCGCTGTTAGCAAGATTCCAGGAATGTCCTGACGGGAGACACTAGATGTAGGCTTCACACATTGTACCGTTGTAGGGATTCGAACCTGGGACTTGGCGAGACGTGCGCATGGTTTAACCACGAGGCTACCCATCGTTCCTTTTACCAAGGAAAGGCAGCGGTAAAAATACAAATGGAAACAATAGATTCCCAGAAAGGTTCGGACAATTTAGTCGCATCAGAATAGCATTGTACGTTTCATTATTTTATACAGTTATCTCCAAAACCGGTCACTGTATATGTGATTCCATCTCAAAAGCACCAAGCAAGTGAACGTACGTGTAGCTGACGAAGCAAATGTATCCCTGTAAGCGACATCAGAGACATACATGAGACAAATTTCCAATTAAGTTATTTTTTACACCCCGAATGACGTCAACCACATTAGTGTCACAGCGACCCTGACCTTGGATTTCGTAAGCTGCCTTGACCTTCTTACTTTCACCCAGCATGGTCACGTGATTCCCTGGCTCGGCTCCAGCTGGGTCTACATTAATTGCATGTAGTGGTGTGCTGTTTATTATTTCTGCCGCCTGCAATAACTACGCCATCTTATCAACAGAATCGTTCCACAGACACCTTTGTCGACTTTGTTTTCAGAAAGCTAAATAACAGGGACGATACAGCATGTAGAGAAGTAGAATGTGTCGTCACAGGAACAGTCGGGGATCCATAATGACGGGTTAGTCCCGGAAGATGGAGGGTGGTTCTATGATGTGACGCATGCCATGACACGGTAGCAAAAACTGAAGATTTATGTGCATACCGCCGCTTGATGTGTGCTTGTCCGGGTGAGAGTGCCCGCATACGTCAGATGGATGGATAAGTTAGGTTGTGTGTTTGTCCGGGGTGAGAGTGCCTGCATTCGTCAGGTGGATGGATATGTCAGGTTGTGTGTTTGTCGGGCGCGAGAGTGCCTGCATTCGTCAGGTGGATGGATATGTCAGGTTGTGTGTTTGTCGGGCGCGAGAGTGCCTGCATTCGTCAGGTGGATGGATAAGTTAGGTTGTGTGTTTGTCCGGAGTGAGAGTGCCTGCATACGTCAGTTGGATGGATATGTCAGGTTGTGTGTTTGTCCGGATTGAGAGTGCCCGCATTCGTCAGGTGGATGGATATGTCAGGTTGTGTGTTTGTCCGGGATGAGAGTGCCTGCATACGTCAGATGGATGGATATGTCAGGTTGTGTGTTTGTCCGGGGTCAGAGTGCCTGCATACGTCAGATGGATGGATATGTCAGGTTGTGTGTTTGTCCGGGTGAGAGTGCCCGCATACGTCAGATGGATGGATAAGTTAGGTTGTGTGTTTGTCCGGGGTGAGAGTGCCTGCATTCGTCAGTTGGATGGATATGTCAGGTTGTGTGTTTGTCCGGATTGAGAGTGCCCGCATTCGTCAGGTGGATGGATATGTCAGGTTGTGTGTTTGTCCGGGGTGAGAGTGCCTGCATACGTCAGATGGATGGATATGTCAGGTTGTGTGTTTGTCCGGGGTCAGAGTGCCTGCATACGTCAGATGGATGGATATGTCAGGTTGTGTGTTTGTCCGGGTGAGAGTGCCCGCATACGTCAGATGGATGGATAAGTTAGGTTGTGTGTTTGTCCGGGGTGAGAGTGCCTGCATTCGTCAGTTGGATGGATATGTCAGGTTGTGTGTTTGTCGGGCGCGAGAGTGCCTGCATTCGTCAGGTGGATGGATATGTCAGGTTGTGTGTTTGTCCGGGGTCAGAGTGCCTGCATTCGTCAGGTGGATGGATATGTCAGGTTGTGTGTTTGTCCGGGGTCAGAGTGCCTGCATTCGTCAGGTGGATGGATATGTCAGGTTGTGTGTTTGTCGAGCGCGAGAGTGCCTGCATTCGTCAGTTGGATGGATATGTCAGGTTGTGTGTTTGTCCTGATTGAGAGTGCCTGCATACGTCAGGTGGATGGATATGTCAGGTTGTGTGTTTGTCCGGATTGAGAGTGCCTGCATACGTCAGGTGGATGGATATGTCAGGTTGTGTGTTTGTCCGGATTGAGAGTGCCTGCATACGTCAGTTGGATGGATATGTCAGGTTGTGTGTTTGTCCTGATTGAGAGTGCCTGCATACGTCAGGTGGATGGATATGTCAGGTTGTGTGTTTGTCCTGATTGAGAGTGCCTGCATACGTCAGGTGGATGGATATGTCAGGTTGTGTGTTTGTCCGGATTGAGAGTGCCTGCATACGTCAGGTGGATGGATATGTCAGGTTGTGTGTTTGTCCGGATTGAGAGTGCCCGCATACGTCAGATGGATGGATATGTCAGGTTGTGTGTTTGTCCGGATTGAGAGTGCCTGCATACGTCAGGTGGATGGATAAGTCAGGTTGTGTGTTTGTCCGGATTGAGAGTGCCTGCATACGTCAGGTGGATGGATATGTCAGGTTGTGTGTTTGTCCGGGGTGAGAGTGCCTGCATTCGTCAGGTGGATGGATATGTCAGGTTGTGTGTTTGTCCGGGGTCAGAGTGCCTGCATTCGTCAGGTGGATGGATATGTCAGGTTGTGTGTTTGTCCGGCGCGAGAGTGCCTGCATTCGTCAGGTGGATGGATATGTCAGGTTGTGTGTTTGTCCGGATTGAGAGTGCCTGCATTCGTCAGGTGGATGGATATGTCAGGTTGTGTGTTTGTCGGGCGCGAGAGTGCCTGCATTCGTCAGGTGGATGGATATGTCAGGTTGTGTGTTTGTCCGGATTGAGAGTGCCTGCATTCGTCAGGTGGATGGATATGTCAGGTTGTGTGTTTGTCGGGCGCGAGAGTGCCTGCATTCGTCAGGTGGATGGATATGTCAGGTTGTGTGTTTGTCCTGATTGAGAGTGCCTGCATACGTCAGGTGGATGGATATGTCAGGTTGTCTGTTTGTCCGGAGTGAGAGTGCCTGCATTCGTCAGGTGGATGGATATGTCAGGTTGTGTGTTTGTCCTGATTGAGAGTGCCTGCATGCGTCAGGTGGATGGATATGTCAGGTTGTCTGTTTGTCCGGGGTGAAAGTGCCTGCATGCGTCAGGTAGATGTCAGGTTGCGTTGTGTACAGTTTCACCTCGTTATACCGGACACTTTTAAACCAGGCAAAAGACCTGGAAGAGTGCGTTTTCTAATAGTGATAACTAGTTAGAAGGTTTGGGTTCCCCATTGACATAATGTGTAGACTGTGATCGTGACGTCACAATAAATGCTGGCATAAAAGCGCCATGACTGTCGCACGTCATTAATGAGCGATGTGAGTTACGAGCTTCATAGCACGAAGCTAAGATTTCTTGTGGAGCGAGGACCTACACAACATCATCCTTTAGCTGTCACGTGTCTTGTTTCCACAAACTCACTCACTCACTCACTGGTTAAAGTAGGTGAGTATGGTTTTACGCCGCGTTTAGCAATATTCCAGCAATATCAAGGCGGGGGACACCAGTAATGGGCTTCACACATTGTACCCATGTGGGGAATCGAACCTGGGTCTTCAGCGCGAAGAGAGAACGCTTTAACCACACCCCCTTCCCTCCCCTCCCCCTTTCTTAACGTTGTGTCTGAAGCGTTTGAAAAAAATGGCGGCCTGACTACGCTGAGAAGCTTCCTCCAGGTGAGTGTATCGGAAGATCTCCCGGCATCCAGATGTTCTCGAGGCTCATGAACGTACCCGCCGCCATTTAACATTTAACAGTGAGACCCGATGTTGGACTTCCCTCGTTGTTTTTCGTTCTTGCTACGTTGAACATTTTTGTTTGTTGATAAATGTCATGTCAGGCTATGAATCAAGATGTTTTATCGCGTGCGTGTCTCCCAACTAATATACAGTACCTTATATTATATTTACATGTCGACAAACATACAACAAACAAACGTTATTGTTTATATCGCCTGTTGAGATATGTTATTAAAGTGGATGGTTCTGCGTTATGATCTGTAGTAAAACACCAATCAGCGCCGAGTAAACACCGGGGCGAGTGAGTGACGCGGGGTTATCTCCCCTTTCGACGGGCTCCTTCAGTTATACCCCCATCACACTAAACTAGTTCTCAATACGTTCGTGAAAATGTTGTCGAACGGGCTCCATCTGTGTATGAACGTAGTGGACGTAGTAGCAACTATTGACAGTCTTTTTACGAACTTCATGGACGGGCTCGGACGGGGAGGGTGCTCTAGAACTTTGAGTCTGCTCCAAAAAAATTCCCGTCCATCCCGTTCTGCAATTAGTCGGATTGACAACGTACTTAAAACGAGAAAGACGTATTACGAACGGAATTGCCGTACTTCGAACCTACTAGGGACGTGTTACGACTTGGTGCAGTCGGACATAAATTTCAGTACGTGTGCACACCGACCGTATCGACTTCTCTTTGGAGGCATGATCTCGGAGCCCTGAACTTGAATGAAGACTGACTACAACGCGCTCAGTATCCAGAGGAGTCGGGCCAGGACGGGCCAGGACGGGCCAGGACGCGAATACACACGCACTTGGGACGAGATGAGGACGTACTGCGAACGAGTTGATCGGGTTAAGAATCAGTTAGAACTGGCTTGGACGTATTGTGAACGGGGTAGAACAAGGTTGAACTGGTTAAGAACGGGTTGAGAACGGCTACGGACGTGCTCAATCGGCTTCGAAACGTTGTCGGGATGAGGTGAACGGGCACTTTTACACGATCTCAACTGGACACAAACGGACTGCAGACTGGCTAAGAACGAGATAGACGCACTGAGGACTGCCTATGAACGAACTAGCATCGTATTTTACGCCAAACTACGCGTTCTAACGTGATCACAGCCCGTTCTAGTATTTTGTATAGAACGGGGTAGAAGTCGAAAGAACTACTTTGGTGTGATGGTAGCATTACACCACCGTGCGCTGTTGACCGTGTGCGGTTGATCTGTGCTGTTGACCGTGTGCAGTTGACTTGGGTTGTTGACCATGCGCTGTTGACCGTGTGCTGTTGACCATGCGCTGGTGACCATGCGCTGTTGTCTTGGGTTGTTGACCATGGATTGTTGACCTTGTATGCCAATGTAACACCATGTTCATCCAAACATTCCCGAGCGCAGATCGCTCTGGACATGAATTCAGTGCCAAAAATAACACATGGAAAAAAACCTCACTATTCGGAGTGAGTGAGTGAGTGTGGTTTTACTCCGCTGATTCCAGGGATGTCCGGACGGGAGACACCAGAAACAGGCTTCACACATTGTACCCAGTTGCACCTTGAGTTGCCTTCAGCTCCACCACGGCGTCTCAGCGACGTATGACAGGGACGTCAACAGTGACGCAACCAGCTTGTATGGACACTAGCTTTGTAATCGTATCGGGGCCATGGGTGGTCGGTCGCCTTACGCGCTTGGAACCACTTTACAGAGTAAGCTGGAATATTGCTGAGTGCGGCGTTAAACAACAAAGAAAACAAAACAAACAAATGGTCCACTTATAAATATAATAAACAGCAAAGTTTGCTGTGCAGACGCTTGGAAATAAAATAACACGTGTAGATTGAACGGATTAATGTATGAAGTAGTGAATTAGATGAGAAAGTTTTCCCAGGTCCGTGACCCACATTCAAAATGAGTATGGTGATATCATCTCAAACTTATCCGGCTCTTTTTAAAGTAAATCAGGGCGGACGGACGCGCTCAGCTGGCTTCCGGTTCCATTGGGAATACAAAAGTTTCTTCAGATGATTAAAAGAAACATTGCAAATATTCATTTCTATTATAAGAGTCACTTGTGGCACGTGCAACACGTGCTATTTTCATCACGTGCACCAAGCTTCCTCGTCTCGCATTGATGAACCTCATCACACCCTAGCACGTGACTTGGAGGGGTAGATGGTATCACTCCGCGGTTAGTTGATGTAAGCTGTGATTTATTGCACTGGTTCAGATTCTCTGTGGGGGGTTCAGTGTTTTAAGTTACTGTAACAATAAAAGGAATAGATTTATCTTGGACGATTCTCAGACCAACAAAAGCTGAAATTTAACTGAGGATGGAGCTTGGCACGTTTTAAAGTGTAAACGCAAACAGATTTATTTAGTTTAGGCTGGTTCTTGACGATAATGAGAAGATAAGCTTGCTGCGTTAGATGTCTGGTAGGATATGGGCCGTACACTAAACATCAATGAGAACGTAGATCAGGGGTACCAAGTCCAGAGCCATACATCCACAAAGGGTTTACAGGTTTTACCTGAAATAGAAGCAATGATTTGGAGTTTACAGGTCCTTTTTTATTTGATATTTATCCTTGGTTTTTTTTCGTCAAGTGCTTTGTCTTAGTAACCAGGAATATATTATACTATATATCTACAAGCTTGATGGATCGTAGTGCCTGTTATTATCTGTATGAGAGAAATGAGTGAGTGAGTAAGTAAGTTGGGTTTCACACCGTAAACCAATAAGTGACCATGAAGTACAAGCTGACGTGTGGCCCTAGACGTTAAGATGAAATAGGGTTTAACGTCGCGTTCAGGATCTTTTCACTTATATAGTGGCGTGCATGCTGGTGTGTCCTTCTGCAACGTCATGGGGTGGTGGGGTAGCCTAGTGGTTAAGGCGTTCGCTCGTCACGTCGAAGGCCCGGGTTCGATTCCCCATATGGGTACAATGTGTGAAGCCCATTTTCCGGTGTCCCCCGTCGTGATATTGCTGGAATATTGCTAAAAGCGGCGTAAAACCATACTCACTCACTCTCTGCAACGTCACGGCCCAGCTAGGTGTCCTTAAACGTCACGGCCCAGGTGTCCTTAAACGTCACGGCCCAGGTGTCCTGCAACAAGATAACGCTCATCCACATACAACACCGGTTGTATACAGCAGTTCACGCAACAGAAGAACGTTTTTATTCTGCCTTGGCCAGCTAATTCTCCTGATATTTCTCCAATTGAACACGTATGGGTCGAAATGGAACCTTACGGCGTTTGGGACGTACTCCTCACACCCCTCACAAGGTATGGGATGTCAGCCCTCATCCTTGGAACCATGAGATGCAGGTGCATGGCGGAGATAATTGTACATTATGGGAACACGTTATTGACCCCACGGGGGATGACGTTGTTGATTCCCAAGTAGCACTTCACGAACCTAACCAGCAGCGCATCTGAATAAACTTGGGTTTCTTCCTTATTCAGTCTTATTTATGTGTCTGGTTTGGTTGGCACCTTCTTAGCCACTTGTCCAGGCCTTGTTGTTGCCCTGTTTATATACACACTGGACAATTCACCCATAACCATTACACAACTGTAACAACCTGGTTGAGAAAAGGGGCGGTCGGTAGCCTAGTAGGTAAAGCGTTCGCTCGTCACGCCGAAGACCCGGGTTCGATTCCCTACATGGGTACATTGTGTGAAGCCCATTTCTGGTGTCTCCCGCCGTGATATTGCTAAAATATTTCTAAAAGCGGCGTTAAACCATACTCATTCACTCACTTGATGAGGTGAGGTGAGGTGAAATTTGGTTTAACGTCGCGGCCAAGATTATTGCACTTATATAGCGACGTGCACGCACGTGTGTGTGTGTGGCTGCTTGTACTAGTCCGGACTGATGCTGATTTATTGTGCTAGCACACTTTAACAGTGCCGCAGTTTAACATGAATACCTCACTCAGACACAGTATACTGACTCCGAGCCGACAAGTCCTTGTTTTAGCCCCTATATGCCGAGCGCCAGACAGGGTAACAACAAATACCATTTTTTAACGTCTTTTGGTATGACGCGGCCGGGGATCGAACCATGGACATTCTGCTCTCCGGGCGGACGCTCTACTTCTAGACCACGGAGGCGGTTCCACTCGTTGAGAAAAAACGACTGTGTACAGATTTATCATGTTGCAAGCTACAGTATGTAGATGTATGTCTGTTCCTTGGACCTAATAGTGCCTTTTTACTACAAAAGACGTTTCTAATATGTTCAAGAGATATATATCTAAAGCTATGAAGGAAACGTAAACTGTCGGGCCAAAGAAACATGAACCTGAAAATTGGTTTGACCACAACATTACAACGTATGAAAGCTTTAATATGGTGTAAACAGCTGCCGAAACACTGCAAACGTAACACCGCAGCCATGATACCCGTATTAAATACATCACCATCGAGTAACCATTGGTTTGTTTCACATCTAGTCAGCATCAAGCATGGGTTTATACGTCTTTTGCCGGGCAGTTTATTATTACAAAGTAATACCCCTGCTGTTCTGTAATATGTTACATTGACAGTGGAAATGCTCTCACACAACTGCATGGCATGAATGGCGCTCATATAACTAACACGACTTTCAATAGACAGTCTATCATTGAGGTTACAGGATTGAGCCTGTCAGTTGGGACCACATCGTTTCACGCTCGAAAAACTCGAAGCAATGTCCCAAATGTCTCCTCACAACGTGCTGACCAATTACTATGTTTAAAAACACAAATTGTATTCGGTTCGCTTCCCTTTCTTTACACGTGAGCATCCCGACATCCGGGAACAAGGGCGGCTCGTCTTCCTTGCTGATTCCGAGTTTGACGAATGTTTAACCATGTAATAAGGTCTTCAAATCTTTTCTTTATCGCAAGTCCATCTCGCAGTGATGGTGCTCTCTCGAAGATGCTCTTTTATGACCTGAAGATGAGCTGTTATTAGTCGCTGTCTTCCACGCGTCAACCGTGACCTCTCTCCCAAACGGCGTCCTCCGGTCGCCATTTGTATTGTGTCCCGTCAATGTGAGACGTGACTTCGCGTGTTCACCGTTGGAGGTAATTCGTAGGTAAGCTCTACCCTCAACGGGGACATCCCGGGCGGTCAGGCTTGATTTCTGTCGTTTCAGTGCAACGTAATTCTTTGAATTGGAGAGAGAGAAAAAAATAAAATAACTCTCCCTCTGTTTGAACTGGATACGCTTGTTCACTTCTGCTGCCTGTTGATTGAACTTGATACGTCAACTGGGCATAACTAACTACAATATTGTGTTTCCGAAATGTCAAATGTTGATTTTACATGGAACCTTGCCAGGAGTACAATATAAAGTTACGTTATTGAATTTATACTTTTACCTTTGAATAGATATAACACAGGCGTAGGTGTGGATACAGAAGTGATGTCACACTGGGCGTAGCTTTGTGTGCGTGCGTGCGTGTGCGTGCGTGTGCGTGCGTGTGCATGTGCAAGTTGTTTGTTGGCAACATGCTTCCATAGGAATTAGTTACATATATTTTTATACGTCAATATGATTAGTATGTTTCGAAAGGGATCCGCGTGTGTATTGTGAATCGTGGCTTGAGTCATATTTCCAATTAACGATATGTAAACGACATGTATCTTAAAGTCAAACGACCTGGGACATATCGCGTACAGACAGTCTTATGAACCAAGTCTCGTGTGACTGTCATCACATAGAGGAAGAGGTTACAAATCAATGAATCAACGAGCGTCCGAACTTGCTTACATCTATGCGTACGTCTATAGTCAACCCTCGTCCAATTTAATGGAACTTTTACAACTTAACCAAATGTATTTTTTCCTTTACCGTAAACCTTTATATACGCCTTAAAAAACGCAAAACGGATGTAAAGCTAAATTAGCGGACCAAGAGGTCCAAAACGAAGAGGTTTAATGTGTTATAGTGTCAGTGCCAAATTTCCCGCACTAAATGATCACAACAAGGACACGCAAACCATAAGTAGGGAAACGCGTGTGATTCGGGGAAAAACGCACCCCCCAGTTCGTAAGCAAACGGGCCATGGAGCTGCACGCACTGTACGTGCAGCAGTTCTATGAACGGTATCAAAGTGCAGGAGTTTTGATTGCCAGGCATTTGCGTCAATCGAACAGTGACAGTTCAACAACATGCCAAGGTTAACAGAAGTGCAAAGAAGATGCGTCATAGGCCGCTTGCAGGCAGGGGAATCCAGATCAGCAATAGCCAGGGTTTTCAATGTAGCACCCAGCACCATCACAAGGTTATTGGATCGGTTTCAACAGCGTGGGTCAACACGTGATCGGCCAAGGTCGGGACGACCAGGATGTGATTCGCATACTTGTCTCTTCCAGGAGCAGGAGATGTCAGGCTGCTCTCAATTCCAACGGGGGACATACGCTTTAATGATGGCAGTTGACCTTCACCTTGGACTTTTCCTATGTACCGGTAACTGAGATGACTACAATCAGCAAGTGTTCTCTCCACAACATTTTGACTCAATACCTGTACGGTTCCTCGTATAAATGTATTTTCCTACCTCACACAAATCTAGCTTTGCGTTTCTTTTTCTTCTTTTTTTTAAAGAGTATATTATTGATTATATTACCTCTTGATTCTTCCCAGCGGGCCACAGAAATGCTATTGATACAGGAAGTTCTATTGCCTAGCCCACGTGTGAAGAGAAGTCCTAGACGGGTGCTCCCATTTATAGATCTGTCGGGTTTCCTAGTGGTTAAATCGTTCGCTCGTCACGCCGAAGACCCGAGTCCGAATCCCGACATGGGTGTGAAGCCCATTTCTGGTGTCCCCCGCCGGATATTGCTGGAATATGCTAAAAGCGGCGAAAAACCATACTCACTCACACCCAACATAGCTTCCATACCTGTTCCCACCAGCTGGTGACTTACGTCACGTGACACAGCTCCAGGTGCACTGCATCTCGCATAGATTGTCAAGTCGAGACGAGTGTCGGCAGCGTTAGACGCCCGTCAGTGTACACAGGGAAGTTGTGTGTTTAATAATGTTGTCTCATCCCTAACTAAATTTAATCCCGCACCTTTGCTCCTTTGCCATTCAGTCAGAGTCCTCTGTAAATATTTTTATACCTTTAAGTTATTAAAGGACGACCCGAGCTCGTTCTCACCCGCCTCGCTGCTCAATGCGCTAGTTTCACCGGCGAACATTTCAGCCGGAGCGAGATGGTTAAAAACACAAGGGAAAAAAGGAACACGTCACACCGACGACACGCATTTGTATGCACCTTGGACGTTGCGAATGTTTATGTCTATGTCTTTTAAAAAAACACGATTTACCGTAATTTCTGTAATAGGCGTTTGGACGCTTGTATTTTAAAATTACCTCCAAGACCCCAGTTCTTCATACGTGACCAGTGTTGTTGTTTTTCTGTCAATTAGGCTCTTGTACACTGCCTTAATGAAATTGCATACATAACGTTACTAGTATATATTTGTATATCTGTATGTTCTCACATATACTATGTATATATCTTATACTGTTATAATTACTAAATATCTACGCATTCTCACTTAACATTTATATGTCTGTATATGTATGCATATGTATAAAACCCCTGAAGATCCGGGATAGAATAGGTCTTCAGCAACCCATGCTTGCCGTAAAAGGTGACTATGCTTGCCGTAAGGGGCGACTAACAGGATCGGGTGGTCAAGTTCGCTGACTTGGTTGATGCATGTCATCGATCCCAATTACGTGGATCGATGCTCATTATGTCAATCACTGGATTGTCTGGTCCAGACGCGATTGTTTACAGACCGCCGTAATATAGCTGGAATATTGCTGAGTGCGGCGTTAAACAGCAAACAAACAAACAAACATCAGCCCTCTCTGTATCATATGTTGTCATTTGAGAGTAAAAACTTGACTTGACTGTCACTTCCGGCTTTATTTCCCCCGTTAAGCTGACGCGCCGTGATATAACTGGAATACTGTTCAAAGCTGCGTTAGGGAGGTGGGTTAGCCTAGTGGTTTAAGCGTTCGTTCGTCACGTCGAAGACCCGGGTTCGATTCCCAACATGGGTACAATGTATGAAACCCATTTCTGGTGTCCCCCGCCGTGATATTGCTGGAATATTTCTAAAAGCGGCGTAAAGCCATACCTACTCAAAGCGGCGTAAAACTCAACTCACTCACTCACTCACTGCACCATCCGCTGATCTGAATTGTGGATTTTGTCTTTGGGAAGAAATTCCATTTCCGAATATTCTAACTTATCGTTTAACATGGATATACGTTTTTACAAGATGGCCGAATAGACCCCGGGGCTCATCTAATGAGTATCGGGTGGCTAAAATGGCTGACCTAGACTTTAGTGGTTGTTGTTTATACTGATGATAGTTTATACTGATGATAGTTTATACTGAATTTGACAAGAATGTCGTCATGTAAACCCTGCAAAGACAGCCTTGATATTATCTTGCAATGTTTTATTTTCTTTGACTGCCAAAACCTACTATAACATATTGCAAAAAAAGGAAATCTATTTTATATAAGTGTATATAATATTTCTTGTGTGTATTTATGAATGCTTTACAGTCTCTCGTAACTTCATATACAGTTGCCCTACCTGTTTTATGTTGTATGTGTATACTGCTGTATGTTATTGGAGTGAGACTTTAATACATTATCTGTCTTATCTACCCGGTATAACTGTAATATTGCGGGTTTAAACAACATTCGTAACTTCATTCATATAATTTACAACAGAATCTGATTGTGGGTTCGTATCCCGGTTCGCCCCGATTATGTTTCTAGCTTTGTCAGCACCATACCCGTGCTCGTGGGTTTCACCCAAGTGGGCTTTCCTCCTACATCAAGCTGACACGCCGTGATATAACGGGAATTCTGTTAAAAAACGGCGTTAAACCCAACTCACTGACTGTGAGCGGGCCAGGAGAGGTTGGGCATATAGTTCCAAGATAACGTAAGATGAGGGACATTTCCTGACCTTGAAATGGCGGTACCCACTTCACCTCTCTACAACTACAGACGTAGAATGAGGGATTGATCTTATTGCTCGACTACAACGTGTGAAGGTCAACTTGTCAAATTACCGAAAACTTCTGTATGGAGTATTTATGTAACCCAAGAGACCGAGCTCTGTCTAGGTACGTAATTGCGTGAAGATAATGGCACCGAGGTCAGTCTACCCTGAACTTGGCTGTTGATGCGCGAGTTGTCTGACTGTTGGCGTGATATGAGTGATTGACTAGGTTTCACGCAGTTTTAAACAGTTATATCACCGTGTGTGAACTTAATCGGGAAGAAAGCTCAAACTGACGCAGGTCGTAGACGTGTCCTTCGAGAATCCTGAAAGCGCGGATTTGGTGCTGGAAGATCGAATCGCTATTTGTGATTCCAACTATCGATCATCGGATACTGGTGCGGCTAAGGGACGCAACTCTGCCTAGCGGTCGATGGAGTTATCCGGTTTTCAGTAGTTCGGTGGGTGTATCCGTAGGTCGAGTTATAGGATGCGAGAGGAGGAGGGGAGAAGATCCTCCATACTCTGGAGCGAGGGGTGTGGGGGTGGGGGTGGGGGGTGTGGGGGTGTGGGGGGTGTGGGGGGGTGTGGGGGGTGTCTCTTTCTCAGTGTTATCCTGTTTCCGTATGCTCTTTGTAAAAGTCCGTCATTGTTGTAACACAGAAACCTGAGACGGACGTTGTTGTCAACGTTCCACTATCCCCGTTAGGACATTGTGGTGGAGATTGATACCTGAAGGCGGAAACCCGGCGATACACGCTGGTTGCCGAACTCTCGGCAGGTAACTAACTGCCTAACTCTGGGTGCCTCGCACTTGTAACTGCCTATCTCTTTACACGTGATTAGTCTCCTGGTCTGTTTATCTTCGGGAACAACTGTTTTGTATGGAAGATAAGCAGTGCCAAATTTAGAGTGAAGGTCGCCTTCCGTTGAAGCGTTATGTTTTAAATGAGGATTAGGCAAATTGGTTGTCCCGGCAAGTTTAATTCACTAACACCCACTTGGATTGCACTCTAAATCAAAGTTTATGGTGTGTATCCTTTACAAGTTAATGTAGGCTCACATCTTGTCTGCAATGAAAATATTTTACAGAAAAAAAACTTGGTTAAATTATCAATAAAATATCAAAAAGAAGCCCAAAGACTCTCTTCATTTTCAGAAACTGCAGTCATCTAGACTTGCCAAATATTGTAGACTTGCATGTTCTGTATTGGATATACATGTATTTGTTTCAGGGTCTGTGTGACAGACTGGCAGTGAATAGTGATCCTACACACAGAGTGTCACAGACTCACACATCCCACTCATCACAACTCATCAGCACGTGACCGAGGACAGTCTGCAAGTCCTGTGGAAAGAAAACTGAATATATCTCGTCTATAAACGTCCACGAGAAATGGCAACCTACTCCGAGATAGAATTCTGTATTTTCACGTACCTAAACGTATCTAACTCATATTTTGTGAAAAGAAACATTGTATTGTTGTATCATTGTGTAATTTTTTTTCATTTTATTTTATTTTTTCATTTCATTTTTTTGGTATTGTATTATATTGTATTGTATTGGTCTATCTGTAACGTCAAGAAAGCCTACAGTGGAAATAGCCGAAGCTCGATGTCTTTGTGAAACGGGCTTGATCTTACCTTGAGTGTCATTCTTAGATTATGGTGGACCAGCAATGTCATCTTATCGCTGGTTTCATTGTTGAAGTAAGTGCTTTGTCCTGACTTTGAGTGACGTTGTGTTGGATTTTGTTAATGTAAGTATCCCTTGAACCGATCTGAAACCATTCCAGTTCTAGCCTAACCCGTCGTACCTCGTAACCTCTCCGGTGGGGTTTTGAGGAAATCGTTGCGTGTTATCTCCCCTTATCCGTATCGGCCGGCTGGACATTTGGTATGGGTTATCTCCCTTATCCGTATCGGCCGGCTGGTCATTTGGTATGGGTTATCTCCCTTATCCGTATCGGCCGGCTGGTCATTTGGTATGGGTTATCTCCCTTATCCGTACCGGCCGGCTGGTCATTTGGTATGGGTGGACACTGAATATCGGCGTCATGTCTTCTTAGTTTGGAGAAATTAGAGAAATGCCACGGACGACAGACTCAGACACTCACTAACTGTCCAACAATCCCTGACCTCTCTCAAACTGGTGCATGTTTGTAGGTGTTCGCTTATTTATTAGCAATAGTATATGGTTGTTGTTAAAACACTGATAACGATCAGGTCCGTAGGAGCGGGGGATCAGACCACCCTCCTTCACTTGTACAGATCGTTAATACGCTCCAAACTAGACTATGGTTCCATTGTCTATGGTGGAGCCTGCAAAAGCAATTTAGAAAAATTGGACACTATACACCATCAAGGCCTCAGACTCTGTCTTGGAGCTCTTAGGACCTCTCCCGTGGACAGTTTGTATGTGGAGGCAGATGAACCTTCACTCGAACTGCGCCGCATTAAACTTTCACTGCAATATATCACTAAATTACACTCAAATAAATCTAATCCAGCATACAATTGTGTTTTCCGCCCTCAATATGAAAACCTGTTTCAAAATCTATCAAACCTGGTTCCACCACTTGGAATCAGAATTCAACCACACATCACTGCAGCTAAAATAGATTTAGATATTATATCACCTCACCGTCTTTTGTCTTCTCCTCCCTGGCAGATGGTGAAACCAGAAGTAGACCTCACTCTAACCAATCTAAAAAAGTCGGATACCAATCCTTTGGTATATCAACAATCATATAACCAATTACGCTCCAAATATAATTCTCACAGGTCCATTTTTACAGACGGGCCCAAGGATGGTTGCAAAGTTGCAAGTGCCACCATCATTGGATCCAGAACTGTCTCCTCAAGAATCCCAGATTTAAGTTCAATTTTCACTGCTGAGGCCAAAGCTATGCTAACAGCTTTGACCTATATTCAACAACAAATCCAATCTAAAAATTTCATCATCTTCTCTGATTCGTTATGTTGCCTTCAGGCACTTAAAAGTGTCTCACCATATCACCCTATTATCCTTGTTATTTTAGAACTCTATAATGATCTTTCTACTGGCCAATATGACATAATCTTTTGCTGGTTACCAAGTCATGTAGGCATAACAGGTAACTCAAAAGCCGATGCTGCAGCTAAAGCAGCTCTTGACAAAATGTTATCTCCATTACTTATCCCGTACAGTGATTTCAAACCAACTATCAAATCTTATACTCGGGATCTCATGCAAAAGAGGTGGGGCACCCATGTAGGAAGCAATAAACTACACGAATTGAAACCAACAATAGGTCATACCTACTTGGGTTGTCAGTCAAGACATGACGAGGTCGTTTTACGACGATGTCGTATTGGCCACAGTCGGTTTACACACGAATATCTGCTTTAGACAGATGAGGACGAACCTCCTAAGTGTATCCCTTGTGATGAAAGGTTCACTGTCAAGCATATATTGCTTGACTGTGTGGACTTTGCAATCGCAAGGGATTCACATTATCAAAGTGTAAATCTAAAAGATCTCTTTTCCCGTGTCAGCGGGCATCTCATCACAAATTACTTGAAATAAATTATAAGTATAATAAATTTTAAATATGTATGTGAATAATTAAATGCTTGTTTTTAACTTTAGTGTGATGCTACTATTAACAGACATTATTGAAGGTTCTGTCCATGAGGTTAAAGTACCGTAAAAATATTGCCCCCCTGTGTGACACGTAATCCATCATAATCAATGTAACTATCATCAACCAGTGTTTTTAAGCCAACTCATTGATGAGGGTTTTTTTAATATTGGCTAGCATTGTGCAAAACCACCAGTGGCTGAAGTGATGACGTAAATCCTGCTAGGGTATCATGCAGGAAGCAGAGGTACTGTAAGTCCCCATGATCCCAAGCGAGGTGGCCTAACTTTGGTTACTGGTGGCCTATAGCCCGTGTTTTAAAACTGTATGTATAATATTGTTATGCTCAAATATGAATTGTTTCTTAATATAGTATACTCAAATATGTTTTCAACTTGTTTTTAAACAAAACTTTGCATTAATGACTAAATTGTATATATATTATTGGTCTCGTCGCTATATGGCTGTGATAATGCCGATGCGACGTTAAATTTTAACTCACTCACTCACTCCAACACACACACTACTGTTTTTGTTTTTATCAACAAATATTACCCAGGTTAATTCTACTCAACCCTCTCCACCCACACACCAACATCTATTTATAGACTGATAAAATTCCTGCGAAACCTAATTTAAAATCAATATTATTTTATATTCATACATGTTTAGATTTAATGATTTGCTTTTTAGTTTTGTCTTTTGATGTGTCTCTCGTAAAGATCTGAATCAGTGCCGTTGATGACATGGAAAAATGGGATTATTTTCATGAGGTATCCCTTGCTCCGATACATCAACAGTCACCTTTGGTCAATAGTGTATTTCACCTACTGATCGGGTCTCTAACATTGACGCTCAGGCTCCATGGTGTGACTGGTAGGGGTGTGAGCGTCTGAAAGTGTATTAGCCAGCCAAACACCGCTGGTTGTTCACACGTCGATCAGGGGCGCTGCTTGTCGCCTCATCATTATTGCCAAACACGGAATGTGGGATTATACACTCTTGCCACGTTATGTAGCTCTCGCAGAATCACGCGAGAACTGTTTCCTTCCCCGTAGCTCCTTTTGGGGCAATATATTTGATCTGTTTGGTCGTTGACCAGAGCTCTTCACCAACTGACCTCCGGGTTAGCCAATATTGCACTTGTCATTGATTTGGGAGAGTGTCAATGTTGAGGTAAACCAGTTGCTTGCTAATTTGATTTCAAACAGGATTGTAATTGAGAACTCGATTTGAAACAATCTGACAAGTGCCCGCAAGGAGTGAGTGAGTGAGGGAGTCAGTCAATCAGTCAGTCAGTCGGCGGGTAATGGTGCCATTATACCACGATGGGGGACCAAAGGACATGTAAACCTGGGTTCCAGACATTGTGAGCATTTACAGTATGGACAGTTCATATTTGGCAAGGGGCGGTCGGGTAGCCTAGTGGTTAAAGCGTTCGCTCGTCACGCTAAAGACCCGGGTTCGATTCCCGACATGGGTACAATGTGTGAAGCCCATTTCTGGTGTCCCCCGCCGTGATATTGCTTGAATATTGCTAAAAGCGGCGTAAAACCATACTCACTCGCTCATATTTGGCAAAAGAACGAATGAAGTTCCCACTGTTGTAATTTACATAGCACAGTGACTGAGGTGGTTGCTCGTCATGAACAGCTACCGTGTTCAATTCCCTTACCCGATCTGATATTATTCATTTTTCGTGCGTGGGAAAACAGTCATGTTCTCACAAGTTGAATTATACACCTCGCCATCATGGGTCTGCGTTCATGTCCATCCAATCAATATCCAGCTGATACCGCCGACCTTTTATTACATATGTATAACATATGTAATAACCCAGTTTCTCCGCATGGGAACAGCCCTTCTCAACGTCATAACCGCTGGTTCATCACGAACCCTTTGATACGTTTCTAAGCTCCGCGCAGCGACCCTATACAAACGCACTGCACAAGATATGAAAGCAATATTGTAACAGCAAATACACATGTCAATACATGTAGATTCCCCATTCCACTTCATGGTGCGCCATCTACTTGGCGTTATTGAGTCGAATCTACTCCATTTGTTATTATTGCTTACACATATGAAACATACTTGTTACTAACACAACTCCGAATTCCATGGCTATGTCTAGCGATTCCTATAAAAGCAAGATGGACGTTTACCGAGCTGTGTGTTTGTGTCTTATGTTTGAGAGATATTGCGTCTGTTCACTTTGACATTAAGATGAGTGACGGTGTTGAAGTATGGAGAGTGTATTATGGTTATCAACACCAGTAAGTACATAAAGTCTGACAAACCTGTGTAGAGTTGATATGGTATTGGAATGGAGGATGTGCCGTTATCGCTCGGGCCGGAATGTGTGTTCGAGACAACCGGGAATGCCACACATTCTAGTTCGACACGAGGTTCGACTGTAAATATCGGTTAAATAAGATATAGGCTATTATTTTCAAAATTTTCATAAAATATGGAAGTTATATTTTTTAGATATTTCCTTTTACTAAAAATCTAGGCAAGTCAAGGTCAAACTAACCAATCTAATATGCTTGATTCCACAAACAGCAGAAGAGGAAATGTTCTTTCAAAGAAAAATAATAATTTAAAGACATGTTTTCATTGACTAAGTGTAAGTCTATAACAGGAGGTACATCAGAGTGAAGTCTCTGACATGTGTTGCCATATGTTGTCAACAGGGGGCACGGGTGGCCCAGTCGTCTGAGGCGCCGCGATTCGCTGTGCAGAGTTGCGTCCCTTGGGCACGCAAGAAACCTATGATTGTGGGTTCGAATCCCGGTTCGCTCGATTATGTTTCTAGGTTTGTCAGCACCATACTCGTGCTCGTGGGTTTCACCAAAGTGGTCTTCAGGTCTGAGACCTGCATCACTTCGGGCTTTCTTCCCACATTAAGTTGACACGTCGCGACATAACTCGAATACTGTTAAAAGCGGCGATAAACCCAACTCACTCACTCACTCATTGTTGTCACCATGAGCACAGCGGTCAAACACGATCAAACATATGAAGCAGTACCCAATATTGTATTTTGCTGGGTAGTTATATTTTCTGTTTTTCTTTTCTTTTATTTAGTACATATTTTGACCAGATATAACACTGGTGGAAAGTTGGTTTTGGCGACTTTTAAAGTTTAGTTTTAAGATAAGTTTTGATGTTGTTTAACCTTTGACCTCTGGTATAAAGCAGAAACTAGACATTTTGAAGGCCAATTGGCGGCCGTCTTGGGTATCCGGTGACTAATTTTCCTTTTTACTATTCCCAATAGGCGACCATCCCTGCCGTCTTGTCTGTGTTTGGACCATAATTTGAAAGATTAATCCCATTATCTACTCCACGATAACCATGGCTGGCCACACAGTTATTTAAAGCATATGGAAGGATATATTCAGGAATGATAATCCTATGGAGATATGTGATTAATGCTATATGATCTGATCGAGGCGCCTCTCTATACTCTATGCTTGACAGACATGGAATATCGACGTCTATGCAATATACATTATGCACTACGATTAACAGAGCCTGGTATATGCCCCAATGATGGTATATAACGGTGGGTGATATGTGCCATATCCCATCTACCAGCAGGGGTTGGGAATATTGCGGCTCTGGTCTACCTGCTAAATCTACCATTAACATCCTCAGGCAGTATTATTTCCCTGACAGGGTAAACATAAACAGTTGGTTTCCCTTGCCGCATTAAGCACGATTTAAACAGCTTAAAAATGGTATCGTGTCTCCACCCCACCCCACCCCACATACACACACACCTCTCTCTCTCTCTCTCTGGTCTTTCCTCTCTCCTCTCTGTTATCTCTCTCTGTCACTTTCTCTCTCCCGTTCTCTCTCTCGTTCTATCTCTCTCTCTCTCTCTCTCTCTCTCTCTCTCTCTCTCTCTCTCTCACACACACACACATCACACTCACCCATCATGCACACACACAGATACCTACAGGCTGTATTACTGTATTCCTGTACCGACCTTCACCTCATCGGGTGACCTTGCACCACACAATACTATATTACTGTGACGACCTTCACGTCACCGTGTGACCTTGCATCACACAATACTGTATTCCTGTACCGACCTTCACGTCACCGTGTGACCTTGCATCACACATTACTGTATTCCTACGCCGACCTTCACGTCACCGTGTGACCTTGCATCACTCAATACTGTATTTCTACGCCGACCTTCACCTCATCGTGTGACCTTGCACCACACAATACTGTATTACTGTGCCGACCTTCACGTCACCGTGTGACCTTGCATCACACAATACTGTATTCCTGTACCGACCTTCACGTCACCATGTGACCATGCATCACTCAATACTGTATTTCTACGCCGACCTTCACCTCATCGTGTGACCTTGCACCACACGATACTGTATTACTGTACCGACCTTCACGTCAGCGTGTGACCTTGCATCACACATTACTGTATTCCTACGCCGACCTTCACCTCATCGTGTGACCTTGCATCACGCAATTCTGTATTCCTACGCCGACCTTCACCTCACCGTGTGATTGCATCACGCATTACTCTCGTGAGTGAGTTAAAATTTAACGTCGCCTCGGCATTATTTGAGTCATATAACGACGGGAACAAGTTGATTTATACACAAGTGAGTCATGGATACACAGTTATATTTACTCCATAGCAGAACACTACCAAGTGTAGGCCTCGAAGGTGATATCAATACAACTCTTTGATCTGGATGTAAAGAGAGAGAGAGAGAGAGAGATTGGGGGGCATTGATTGTCCCGCTGTGGACACAATCACACCAGTAGACCTAACACACTCGACCCTTGTAGAGCTTCTGTAGAATCTAAACCAGTTTACATAACTTCACATCAACAAGTAAACCCACTGCAAATTTCCGTTCCAAATTACTAAACGGCGCGTTCCAGTCAACAGACGGTATTCAAATGCGCCACCGACTCGTACCAGCAATTTATAGCGTATTAATTTCATCCGGAGTCTTATAACATACGAAATCACATGTAAGCAGGCAACTGCATATCGAAACTCACAAATCAAACTGTCAATTTCCGCAGTTCGGAGACCGTCTGCGTGTGTTAAACGCTGGCTTTTGACAGTGGAGACTCGCCGTGGTGTCCATTCAAGAGTGGTCGTGTGTGTACTCTGTTGAGCGTCAATAAAGCGAATCTCAACGCGCCTCTAGCATTATAACCCGTGGAATGAGCCTTGGTGAATGGAGACGGTTACCCTAAGCTCCCTCGGTTTAGCTTTCAGCGGTACAAACTGACGATCCCCGAGTCGTTGTAAGGATCTCGCAGACAGAGACAGTGCTGAAGGATATATCGCTGTTATACCACAGCGGTGGGACGTCACGAGCGACGTGGAGAAGTGGTGCTGGAGTTATACATCTATTTCATCACGTTGTTTGTGATACTACACGGTCACAGATCGGAGTACCTCGTGTGACTGCTGACATCGCGGACACTGTCAACTGGAGGTGAGATTATATTCAGGCAGTGTCGTATATCATTTGAAATGCTATAACTATGAGTTTGCTATCATTCTGATGTAAATATGTTTTAATTGTGACTATGGCAAGAACATTCTTAATATCTGTGCCTCAGCCATATATTGTAGAATTTCAAACCTGATCTTGTTGGGACGTATTGGTCATTGTACAATCGGGACAATCATTCACACGAACAAATAATTGCAATCGTATAAAGATATTTTCAATAACATAGTTTTATGTGTTAAATTCATAAATATGTCGAAGTGAAATATTCCCCGTAGCCATTTCTGTGCCATAGATTAATTAACTGATGTAGTGTGCCTCTGTCTTTGTGATAATATTTATTGTAGGTTGTTTGTCTACATTTTGGGAGTATGCACATCCACTTGTAACTACACAGTTTCAAAAAGAACTTAATACACAACATTTCAAAGTTGATAATTAATATTCTCCCGTTTTTGTTGTAAACAACGGAATAACATTGCCACACGCGGGTCTTCTGTGAGACAGTAATTACGGTCGGTAAAAAGAGTTTCTCGAGCGTTTCTCGCACGGGTAGCTCACCTTCTCGCTTCCATTATGTTGGTGGATAATGGCCGAAAAGTGCGGTATATAGTGTTGTATAGTGCTGTATGTAGTGTTGTATAGTGTCGTATATTGCTGCATTGTGTGATACCATACATAGCTAAGTCCGCTGTCCGGAGGCAGTGGTGCTGTGTCTGTAGGAGTGCCTGTCGTATAGAAGTTTATGAGTTATTTACCTCATATTTAGGTCTAATTTATACATTCAATAGACTTTCGCTATGTCCTTCATATGGATATATACTGCCGGGCAAAAGAAAGTATACAGCCATGTTTGATGGTGGATAAGTTGGAACAAACAAGCTATGGTTATTCCATGGTAGACAGTGTATTTGATAGGGTATCATAGTTGTATTTTGGACTTAAGTTAGCAGGGTTTTTTTTGGCGACTGTTTTAAGCCTAGTAACGTTTTGATAACGTTTGTGATGTTTTTGAATCCAGTGTTCAAGTGTATGCTTTCCTTTACCCGGCAGTTGAGATGGATTCTAGGCGTGTGAATCTGTGAGACAAAGTGGATGTTAGTGTGAGTGTGCGAGACAATGAGTGTGTGTGTGCGAGACAATGAGTGTGAGTGTGCGAGACAATGAGTGTGTGTGTGCGAGACAATGAGTGTGTGTGTGCGAGACAATGAGTGTGTGTGTGCGAGACAATGAGTGTGTGTGTGCGAGACAATGAGTGTGAGTGTGCGAGACAATGAGTGTGTGTGTGTGCGAGACAATGAGTGTGTGTGTGCGAGACAATGAGTGTGTGTGTGCGAGACAATGAGTGTGAGTGTGCGAGACAATGAGTGTGTGTGTGCGAGACAATGAGTGTGAGTGTGCGAGACAATGAGTGTGTGTGTGTGCGAGACAATGAGTGTGTGTGTGCGAGACAATGAGTGTGGGTGTGCGAGACAATGAGTGTCAGTGTGTGAGACATTGAATGTCAGTATGCGAGACAATTGTGTGAGTATGTGTGACAATGGAAATGTGTGTATGCGAGACAATGAGTGTGGCTGTGCGAGACAGTGACTATGAGCGTGCGAGGCAACCAATCACAATGAAGTCGTCAGTATGCGAGAAAACAAATTTGAGTGGAAAATGCAACTGTGCGAGACAATTGATCCATCATACAGACCCTGATACAAAATTGAATATATCCCATACAGCTCATGCATGTCTCTAATATTTGGAAAGGGAGTGAGTAGTGTTTTACGCCGCTTTCAGCAATAATCCAGCAATAGCACGGCGGGGGACACCAGATATGGGCTTCACACATTGAACCCATGTCGGGAATAGAACCCCGGCCTTCGGATTTACGAGCGAAGCTTTAACCACTGGGCTACCCGACCGCCCCTCTTGCGAAGAGAGTCTCCGGAAGGAGGAGACTGCGTTCGTGTGAACATAGATGCACTCCTATAATCAGGCGACTAGTGATGAGCTTGCACACTCTCAGCTAGTCTGTCATACAGACCCTAAAACTCATATATCCAATACAGCACATGCAAGTCTATAATGTTTGGCAACTCTAGATTACTGCAGGATCTGAAAATGAAGAAAGTCTCTGGGCTCCTTTCTATTATATTTTATAACTCTAATTTAACAACTGTTTTGTAAAACATGTTCATTTCAGAGACAAGATGTTAGTCTCACTCTCAGCTATCTGGCGTGTATCACCTCCTTACTATAAAATTGTAATAAACCGACATACAAAATTACAGCACTACGTCGATAATGTTTCCAGTTTAAAAGCAGCCTGTTAATCTTCGTAAAAGACGACGAAGAGGAAATACCCTTGCCATGAATTATTGACTCGGTAAAGCGACGCTGTGATATACTAGGACGGGGAGATAGATGTAGGCGATCCTCTACATTGATATATACGACACGTGTCTTCAGGTAACTTAGCGTTCGTTCAACCCGATTTGTATCGCATTTAATGACTTTTCCTTACTTATTCATGGCAAGTAGTCCTCTAATTCCCTTTAAAGCTATCAGCTCATTGTTGAATTAAACATAAGTAGAAACAAGATGATCAGCCTTTTAGAGAACCAGTAAACCATTCACTTCACATTCTATCACGCGAAACGTCTTGACGAGTATGTCGGCGCTCCTGACACTCTTCGTAATGTAGCATTTAAAATAATGTCTGTACACTTAAGATTATTTCTTTCTTGATAGGGGGTACGTGTTTCCTAGTCGTCTAGGGCGCCGCAATTCGCTGTTCAGAGTTGCGTCCGTTAGGCATGCCAGAAACCTATGATCGTGGGTTCGAATCCTGGTTCTTTCCTGATTATGTTTCTAGGTTTCTCAGCACCATACCCGTGCTCCTGGGTTTCACCAAAGGGTTTTATGTCTGAGACCCGCATCACCTCAGGCTTGCCTCCCACATTAAACTGGCACTCTGTGATATAACTGGTATAGTGTTAAAAGCGGCGTTCAATCCAACTCATTCACTCTTTGTTAGTACATTTGGAAATAGCTCATTCCAATTCGGAATTACGTATAGAAATCTTGGTTTTGTTTTCATTAAATAAATACATTCCGCAGTCATAGTGAAGGACTATAAAACACGGTGTTTCAAATTATCTACGATCTGTTCTTGCAATAAGCAGCCCTCGAGACTCTAGATGATGTTTATATCTTGATCACGAATAACACCGAAACCTCGAAGTTAAAGATGTTAATAATCTTTTCAGCCGACTTGTACTGTCCTGTCAGATCGCGAGAGTGTCAAATTGTAACTAGATTATGTATCAGATCATACATGTTTATTGATATGACAAAATAGGTCTTACCAATTGGTATAATATATCATTGATAACTTGTTCTTTTATTCATAATTTGTTCTCATTGCGAAATGAGTGAAACACTGCCGATGCGACCATAAAGTTTTAACTCACTCACTCACTGGGACGGTAAACAAATGGAACGATTATCTAAGATATACCAAGAGATAGCGCGCCATGTGACCACTGCTGCCTCGGTCATTGGTTGCTCATGCTAAACATTGTGCCACATCCGGGACTGACTCATCAAGCCTTCGATTGATCTGTAGTTTCCTACAAGTCTCGTAGCGTGCGCGAGTGGTATGCGAGATAGGGCGCTAACCCTCTTTCATAACCAACCTGATGCCATCACATTCTTACGTTATTGCTAATTAATTATTGTAATTAATAACCCGAACGGAGAAACGCTCCAGCCCTCGTGTCTGATGGTATCATGTTGATAGATGGCGGTGTACGACTTAGGGCAATATGCCACAAGTCGGCTCCGTACTTCCGTTTTATGTCGTAAACTACGTTGCTTGTTTTCTGTCTCCTTTTGAAAATGATAATTATTGACGTGTGTCATTATGTATTCATAGCTTAATACTTCTACTATGTGGAAACATAATCACATTGGACCTTTTAGATATACATACAATAAATACGATGTTGGAATTGGAGAGAATGTTCAGACTGGAAGTGTCATTATACCACGACTGGGAACCCAAGGACATGAAAGACCGGGTTCCAGACATCGTGAGCATTTTTGTTCATATTTGGCCGAAGAGTGAGTGAGTGGGTATGGTTTTACGCCGCTTTTAGCAATATTCCAGCACTATCACATGGAGGAAACAAGAAATGGGCTTCACACATTGTACCAATATCGGGCATTGAACTCGGGTCTTCGGCGTGACGAGCGAGCGCTTTAACCATACACTTGACTATCCGACCGCCCCGGTAAGCGCGACCCGTTCACGTGACCCTTTGTAAAAGCAGTAAACTGGTGCCTGTATGAACTCAAGGGTGTTGCGTATCTTCTGTTGTTCAGTATAAGGGTATAACCGCATTTTGACCGAGTTGCGTGATAAGGAGTGACGAAGCGTTACATGCATGACACCAATCGCCGTCACTCACGCTGACGTGGGTCGGCGTTAATCACCCAGCCAGAAACACGGAGCAAACAACGCCAATAAATACTGGACCTCTGGAATAACATTACACACAGTTGGGCTTACTTGGAAATTATAAAGCCAGTTGAGATTTTATTGGTATGAGTCACAGGATGTATGAATATTTCAGGTCGTCGCATATAATGCACTGTCGCTCGCCCCACGAAAAAAATACAATTCAGTTCAAGTTGTTAAACCGGCATAAAAGACACAATTTATTGAAATGATTTATATGTCCATTCTCCAAATATTGAAATTGCATCAGTAGTTCCTCAACCACCAGTTTGAAGTGATAGCGATCTCTCTGCTTGTGAAAGGGTGTGACGTCATACTCGTGATGAACATACATGTCAGAGGTTAGACTTGCTCCAAGGCTGTACCGAAAGAAATGTCCACGGAGGTGAAGTAATTCTATCCTCTTAATAGGCAAGTCTTGATACGTGGACAGTCTCTTATAAGGACAAGTTGTTCTTATAATTTACATAATCTAGAACATGATTTAAATTAATAATTATTGCCTAGACTTTTGCAAGTCTACCTAGAGGTCTGCAGTGACAGTAACTGGATCTACCTGGGAACAGGGACACTGAGGCAGGTGGGTGTACCTGTGTTGTCAGTGTGGGGGGAGACGGGGGGGGGGAGGGTGTCAAGTGTACTGGGGTCTTGTTACATCGAAGTGAATAAGTGTATCTTGCATGTAGATCAGCATGTACTTGTATACAAACTATCTTTAGGTTTGTTTACTTTTCTGTTTATTGTTTAAAATCGCACTCAGCATTATTCCAGCTATATGACAGCAGTGATTAATATCATGAGCATCGATCCACGTAATTGGGATACGATGACATGCATCAACCAAGTCAGCGAGCCTGACCACCCTATCTCGTTAGTCGCCTCTTACGACAAGCATAGTCTCCTTTTACGTCAAGCATGGGTTGCTGAAGACCTATTCTATCCTGGATCTTTACGGGTACTATGTTTAGGTAGTAATATATAAATGTACGGTTGTGTTCTGAAGGAAGAACGCATCTCTCTCATCACAGTCTCACATGTTCTTGTTCTCGGTTCGAATCCTATGTTCCATAGATTGCGATCCTGGTTCTCCCACAACACACGTGGTAGTCTCACCAAAGCGTCCTGTTCTAAAGTCGCGCTTTCCCGAACGATAGCCTGCAACGTCGTGATATAATGCTGTTCAAATCGGCGATAAAGGTATCTTTCTCTAACACACTCACTCACTCACCCAGAACCACCCAACCAATCGCTCAGTCACTCATTCACCCAAACCCACTCACTTGCCCACCTAATCACTCACTCACTCACTCGCCCACATAATCACTCACTCACCCAAACCCACTCACTTACTCACTCGCCCACCTAATCACTCACCCAAACCCACCCACTCACTCACTCACTTGCCCACCTAATCACTCACTCACTCGCCCACCTCATCACTCACTTTCTCACTCGCCCACCTCATCACTCACTTTCTCACTCGCCCACCTAATCACTCACTCACTCACTCACCCAAACCCACTCACTCGCCCACCTAATCACTCACTAACTCACCCAAACCCACTCACTCACTCACTCGCCCGCCTAATCACTCACTCACTCACCAAAACCCACTCACTCACTCACTCACCCAAACCCACTCACTCACTCGCCCACCTAATCGCTCACTCACTCACCCAAACCCACTCACTCACTCACTCGCCCACCTAATCACTCACTCACCCAAACCCAAATTCTCACCCACTTCACGCTTATAGCCATCACCTGTCCCGGCACACATTGTATGTCTTGGAGATACGACTCCCGTAGGCCTATAATATGTGAAGTTATGACAGCTGTAACGCTGGGATCCCTGTGTAAAACACATTATAATAAACTCTCCCTTCCACCATACACGTGCCACCGATGCAGTCACCGACCCTGTTTTCTAAAGTATGTGTATCGCATTGACTAAAATAATTCAAAAATAAAATCGTCATTTAAAGATGAAGACATTATTTTTAAGGATATCAACGTATGTTCTTACGTCACGACGTTTCAAGTCTACTTCTTTCCCTGTTACTACTCCCTCACTTCCTGTCTTCATGTAAACCAACTCCTAAATGGCAATTCGCCAAATAAATACAAACATATATATAAATATATAAATCAATACGTCAGAGACATAGTTTTATAAAGTTCTGTTGTTATTTATGGTTTAGTGCAGACTAAGTCAAGTCTATATTTTTTAACGCATCACAAGACACTGAATATTGATCTTCCACCTGGTGGCTGAAAGAGACACGCCTGTGAAGCAATACTGATATATTAACTCCATCCTGGGATGGAAATAACACATTAATACACGTAAGGCTCCGGCGACGTGGAACGCCATATACCCAATATCTCCCTGGTTAGTAATTCAAACTGCCAACAAAATCCGGGCAATTAAGGTAAGCTCGCTATGTAATACATCCGCGGGCCAGTGGGGCGTGAAGAATGATGTAGTCGGGGAATTAGCCGTCGCTGAAGATGTTGTGTTGGACACCAAGGCGGGGTAGTTAGAGATGAAGATCGACCTCTTTGTCTGGTTCTGATGTTGTAGACGTCGCCCATGATGTTACTTAGGTGTAGCTGTAGATGATGTCGGTGTAGACTGACGTCTGTGTAGTGGAGGACGTTGGGTATTTTGGGCAAATGGGTCGGGTAGATGTTTTGAAGAGCAGTTATTAGGGGTCGGGTGGATGCCGTAAAGAGCGAAAAGCGATTGTAAAGAAGTTAGTGGGTGTCTCCAAGAGCGATTGTGAAGGAGTCGGGTGGATGACATTGAGGTTGTGAAGGTGTCGGGTGGATGCCATTGAGGTTGTGAAGGAGTCGGGTGGATGCCGTTGAGGTTGTGAAGGAGTCGGGTGGATGCCGTTGAGGTTGTAAAGGGAGGTGATTGGCGAGGACGTATGTTCGGCAAGGGACGCATATTGATGTGTAAACAATCTATATTCCTTCGTCCGTTTTCTTTGTGTGTTGTTAAAGGGTAATGAATGTTGAAGGCGACGTCAAGCGCCATTCACTTGAGAAGTGTAACTGGGCAGTCTGGTGCGTCTGTTGTGTTTTTCTCGCCATCGTAACAACTGTCGTAGAAGATGTTGCAATGCTGACGGCAGACGTAATAGAAGATGCAGTCGTGACAGCAGGTTAAGTTATAGTTACGTGATGATAAAAGGCCGAGAGTTATACCAGTAGAAAGTCATCAGGCGCTGTAAACGGCCCACGCTTGTTCGGGATTACAGAATACCGTTATTACAGAATAATGTGCAACGTATGCAGGAAAAATTCAATAAATGTCAGCTTGGATATGTTCCAGCTAATCAGCTCTTAAAGTGAACCCTGGGTGTTAGAAGAAACAGGGGACGCTGACACACCGACTGTGACGGCTAAATCAATGTTGACGATGAAAACGTGGATGAGATGTAAAGTAGGTACTTCTGGTAGATGACAGGGCACACCACAGTAGGCTGTCGGGTGTCACCTGGCCTGACACCGTCCCTCCTCCCCCCTAAGGGTTGTTTCTATGAGGGTCACCTGTAAGTGTCCTTATCATAAGCCGAGGGTCAAAAGAAAGTCGGTGGGAACGTTGGATACAAAATATTTTAACACTCTCATTCGTCAGCACTTCTGTCTCTTTAGCTGCCACAAAGCATTGTCATGTTTTGGTAAACAGGGGAACCGAGTTATAATAAACCAATTCAGTTTAATCGTTGGGTTTTAGCTGCGTTATGAAAAGGAAAGGGCAATTGTTGGTGGTTCCCTTGTTCTGTGGGTGAGATAGGTGAACTCTTGTTCAACGTATAATACCTTTAGGATGAATTGTCCAGCAGTGCTTGACCATGGATGACATGGCGACTAAATATAGATGCCAAAAGGTACTTCTGACAAATACACTGCAGGGCAGAAGAAAGTATTCACTCGAAACTTGGAGATGATAATCCATAAATTACAAACATTACTAGTCTGAAAACAATCGCCGAAACACTGCAAAATTAAGGTTCAAAGCACACTAGGAAACCCTTTTTAAAGGCATTACCATCGAAAAAACATTTCTTGTTTGTTTATTTTTATCCACCATCAAACAAGGTTGTATAATTTCTTTTCCTGCCAGCTACGTGTAACAGGAATGAGAAAACAGACCGGGATGTCGCCTACTGTAGAAATGATTCATTCAATAATATTATTTCATTTTCCTCAAATAAAATGGCTTTGGATTTCTTACCGATCTTATCCATGTTGTCGATTTTTTAACTTTTGAAGATATGCCCATGTTTCAAAACATTTAATTTTAATGGATATACCCAGGTTAACGTCCAACATTCAGATCCGTCCCATACAACGCTAAAACTGGTCAAGGGTCGGGACAAGGTGGACAGGTCATTTACAATTCAATTACCTCCATTGCCGTTCATAACTCATAAAAGACTCCAATTTGATCTAAATGCAAATTGGTTGGGCGGTGGTAGCTATGACCCCTCACTTGCCACTGACCTCTGGATCATGACCAACGGGGGCCCTCATGGACCGCACGGACCGCCTGGCACGCGACCAACCTGTGGCCCTGTGACACACGCCGGCGGGCTGTCGTCTGCCGGAACTAGATGTGATCGCGGGGAGTCAGTGATGACGTATCTCAATATTGACGAGTATAGATGTCATAAGTGTTCCTCACAATGGGTCAGCTTCTAAGTTATAAAGTTTACTGGAGTGTGACCTGACGACAGAAATGGATCTACATGGATTAGGATCTGGCAAGGCAATGGTAGTCTGGAGTTCAGTGTTGTTGCTCGTCTCGCATGTTTCCGGGTTCGAACCCCACACAAGGACCATTTGTCACAGGGCTGCCGCCTTGTTTACAACCACATTACTTCCAGGTCACTCACCGCCTAACGCAATTTTAAAAGCGCAGACGACAATAAACATCGTTTCGTTGGTGGCGCCAAACAAATCTTGACAGTCTTCGTATGTAAGCTGACGTGAGATATGTGTTTGATGTTATTGTATTTAAACTAACAACAACAACAAACAGGCAGGAAAAGTGGAAGAGCGCACATATCACCCAATCTAACGGAACAGCTTCGCCTCTGAAGCAGTTAGCAGAATGGCCGACAGGATTCTTCCGACAAGTCTCGACTTTGAAACTAGAATATCTCCTTTCTTGTTCCCAATTATCCCGTCAAGCTGATCAAGCGTATCGGCGTGTTGCAGGTTAATTCCAATTACAAAGATCGGTGTTGCGTTTCGGCCGCACACTCCCAGTGCCACGGGATCCGTATGTTCTCCGAGGTGAAAACACAAAGGTCCCTCGGGAAGGTGTGCTGAAGACGCTTTGGACGTTACTGGTCTGTTAATGCCTGGTATGGTCGTCTGTCTCCCAGTCACTGAACCATATTATTTTCCCTTCCTCCCAGCCATAACGGCAATGCCATAAAGTCTTTATAAGTCTTTTTATTATGAGGAACACAACAAAGGAGTAAGTATATACTCCGAAACGTTGTGTTCCTCATAATAAAGAAATTGACATCCATTAATTCTCCTCCTTACGTAATGCTGTAGTCCTAAGTAAAACATGATTAGATTTTCTCCAGGTTCTCCCTTGTCACTGGGGCTTAATTTAAATGTAGCTGTTTGTTTGTATGAAATAACATATTTTCTCAGAGACTTAGCGTTAGTCTACTGGAAGGGCTGCACGATACTACGCCCTGTTGTGTTTGAATCACTCACTGATGGAGAGCAGGATTGTTGAAATGTTACAATAACAGGCTATTTATATTGCGCATATTTCCACACCACTCGGGCATGCTCAAACCGCTATCATTACCCTGGTCACTGGATAGGTGTGTACTCAACAATCATCTCGACTCCCTGGGGAGTATACAACCCAAGCTGCCTGCGCTAGAAGGTTAACAACCACCTACCTCATCTCATCCTACCGGGTACCCATGCACTGCTATGTCATGAAATGTTATGGTTTGTTCATTATGTATTGAGACTCAACGGGGAAGTGAGTGAATGATTTTAAACCACAGTCAGCGGTATTCTTGCTGTGTCGCGACGTGATGTAAACAACGGTAGCTTGGCATATCTGTGCACGTGGTTGAGGACGCCACTTAGTTGTCATGGTAAGGGGGGTGGGTAGCCTAGTGGTTAAAGCGTTCGCTCGTCACGACGAAGACCCGGGTTCGATTCCCGACATGGGTACAATGTGTGAAGCCAATTTCTGGTGTCCCCCGCAGTGATATTGCTGGAATATTGCTAATAAGCGTCCTAAAACCATACTCACTCACTCACTCATGGTAAGGAGACACACATCTCACATCTCACTGAGGCTCCTTTTCAATTCAAATATTGTTGTTTTCCTATCAAAATGATATTTTTAAGCGTTCGCCTAAAGCATCAGCTGCTGGAGACTTAATCTGCCCCCAAATCACCAAGGCTGGAAATTCACCCTTTTGTGCATCGCGAATATTGGACAACGCGTTTCCTGCTCAGAGGCCTTGCATCTGTGTCAAACCATACAATTATATCCAATGCACATGGTATTAAAATGAGACAATAAGATACTTTTATGTCGGCGTATATATAACATTTAAGTCACTGACTCGGGTTTACTAAATATGTTTAAACTATATCTCCTTTGTCATTGAACCTGCATTAACTAACTGACTTTTGATTTAGACACCACTTGGCAATTAAGGTTTCACGATAAACGTGTGTCGCCAACGGGATTCGAACCCCGAAGACACCAGCAATAGGCTTCACAGATTGTACCCATATGGAGAATCGAACCCCGGTCGTCAGCGTCAGTAGGTAAATTAGTACAAATGAGTGGCATCGTCTCGAGTCATTGTGTACATTAATACGGACTTCGTGTGTACGTGTTGCCCCCTTGTTGCTGGAGATAACAGTAAGCGATACCCTGAACGCCAAGACCACCCATTCTATGAACAATACGTGGTGTATTTACCCGTATCTACCCGCATTACATCGGGTGGTGGCGTTACAAGTCCATGCCACCACTTACCTGGTGACGGCTAACCCTACTTGAGTCCCTCATTTGTCAACACTGTCATAAGTACTTATCGTACAAATCAGATTGTACACCCGTTACCTAAATACACTGTTGAAATCCTCGAACAGCCACGCCCAGAGTATTGCAAAGAATCTCCAACAAAAACATCTGTAATCAACTGAAGCAATCCAATGTAACGAAACATCGCCTAACTGGGCGCAACGTGCAAAACGGTGTGTTAACGACTTAAAAGTCGATTGATGTTCCAGTCCATCATGACGCTAACGATTATCAGCTGTGGGCATTAACGAAGGGGTTTTGAGTTGTGATGAGCTTTGGTGTTTCCCATCGGAAGACAATGGACGTAATTCCCACCTGGATTCCCCAAGGAGGGATTGTAAAGGGGGTAGGAAGGAGCGTCGCCGACACAGAGGAGGGGCAGGATGTAATGGCTTGTATCTCGACGAACATCCTTGTGTGTTCAGTCGGTTAGAACTGATGAGGTTTGTTAGTGTGTTGGAGTTTTCGGTGCCACTCAAATTAACGCAGTTTTGTCAATAGTTTTCATCATTTTCGTCATTAATGTCAAGTGTTACTCTGAGGGGAGGGAGAGTGTGATAATAGTTCTATCAAACGGTTGCTTGATAACTGATAATTGTTTTTGTTGCCATATGGGCTTTTCTCATTTTATTAAGGTATTCGCGATGCGATAATAATCAGTCGCACCTGTCCTTGCACTATCCAGCCTATCTAAGCAACAGCAACTCCCCACTCCATGGACACAAACGCTCCCCCCCCCCCCCCCCCCCACACACACACACACACGCCTACACACACGCTGCCACGCCTACACACGCACGCACACACACACACACACGCTGACACACAGATACGCACACGCTCCCATGCCTACACACACACACACACACACACACTCTCAAACACACACACACCACCCAACGACCTACACACATTCTACGTCAACACGCGCGTACGACATCGTTCCCACGACCCTTGACAGTGCTGCACATGACGAGGCGTATTTCATCAAGCAGATCCAGCCTTCAATGCAACCTTGCGGTGAAATGTTAAGACGGGATTTCAGTGCTCTTCTTTTTACTCAATACTGAACCCATACCTATTGAAAATACCCTTTCCATGCGGTCTGCATTGTTCTGTCTCTCGGGAGTGTAGAAATGGGTGGCGTGGTTTTCTGTACACCATGTTAATGTTCTCACCGCAACTCAATGATCATTGAGCCTACGGCGTGAAGTGGATTTCAGTGGCTCGCTTGGATTCATAAAACCTCGATTGTCCAAGGTTCAAAGTGAGATTTGTATATACGTAGTTTTTTCCAGTGTTGGTGATTTATGTTGTATGTCACGAGGACATACGTCAATCCTAACGTGATTTTAGACCAGTTTACTGATAATAGAATCGTGGGTGAGTTATCTGAATTTGTTTTAAAATTCAGATGAAAGTTTTCTGTGGGGACAAATATTGCACTCTCATATCATTATAAATTATGGAAAAAAATGTGTTGAATGTAGTATGACGCATGTACCACGTGACACAGATCATTCGGCACAGCCCAGTGGTTAAAGCGTTCGCTCGTCACGCCGAAGACCCGGTTTCGATTCCCGACATGGGTACAATGTGTGAAGCCCATTTCTGGTGTCCCCGTCGTGATTATTGCTGGAAAGTTGCTTAAAGCGGCGTAAAACCATACCCACTCACTCACTCATTCGGCACAATAGTGAATACACGATCATCAGATATTAACAATATATTCACTTCCATATTTTGAATAAATAAATGCAGTTAATATGCAAAATATGTAAATATTCAAACAACTAAATTAGTAATAATTGGGCCGTGGCACAAATACAGCGTATCAAATGTTTTTATGCCTTTTTACACGTAAAAGTGTGTAAAAATGTGAATAAAACATACTATTGTGAAACAGGGCATAACCAGGTGTAAGTTGATCAAGGTGACCTATGACACCTTGACGACAAGTGAGAACAGGTGCATAATGCCTATAGTCTGTTTCTGCTATGTCAATTTGGACTTAGTTTTATTTTTGAATGTTGAAAGTGCCGACAAAATACCTCCTGTAAAGTACATTTTGTATTGTTCACTGAGATCAAACTAGCAAATCCAGACTAGTACTTTTCGAGTTGTTTTGTTATTTCGTATTTACAGCTACGTAACACTTTGTGTCGATTTTTAAATTGAGAAAAACAGTTTTTTTTCATTTCTGTAAGTACTTTAGTACAAGCAGCCATACTCCGACATACCTGATGCACATCCATATATAAGCGCAATAATCTTGAACGTGACGCTAAACCAATACTCTCCATTGTTTCCCGTGTTCCGTTGTTTTGTGCCATCAGTATATGAATCATGTGTCATATACACCCACATCCGGATGTCAAGTCAAAGGTTCAAACAACATCCATTCGCAACATCCTATTTACAAAAGATCTTATTTGCGGACGTTATTCAGATCTGTTTGCTGTAGAATCAACTGTGTTATATTCACTGTCTTCCCTGTAGACACACACGGGACCGTAATCAACACCCAAGCAACAGCGTGCCAAATACTATATCAAGTTTGAGTGAGTGAGTTTAATTTTACGCCGCTTTTGGCAATAGTCCAGCAAAATCACGGCGGGGGACACCAGAAATGAGCTTCACAAATTGTACGACTTGAAGAGTTCTCGAGATACTCGAGTTTTCGACTGGAGGTATTCACAAAATAGTCGAGTGTTCAACTAGAAGTATTCACGAGATACTCGGGTGTTCGACTGGATGTAATCACGAGATACTCGAATATTCGACAGGAAGTTATCACGAGATACTCGAGTATTCAACTGGAAGTATTCACGACATACTCGAGTGTTCGACTGGAAGCATTCACGAGATGCTCGAGTACCGGACTGGAATTATTCACGAGAATTACTCCTAAAGACGTTTTCACGAGATACTCGAGTACTGGATATGAAGTTTTCACGAGATACTCGAGTGTTCGACTGAAAGTATTCATGAGATACTCGAGTGTTCAGCTTGAAGTATTCCTGAAATACTCGACTATTCGATAGGAAGTATTCACGAGATACACGAGAATTCGACTGTAAAAAGTATTCACAATAATTTCTCCAAAAGACGTATTCACGATATACTCGAGTATTTGACTTGTGTATTCGCATGTAATGACCTGCATGTATTCATGAAATACACGAGTACTCACCTGGATATATTCAAGTTATACTCGATTATTCAATTGTCTTGTTATTGAAGTGATCGTCCAGCAGCCATGTCACGTGATGTGATTGTGCAGCAATTGTATTGATACCACTGTGACATGTGATTGAGGAACACTGCAAGCCAGGGCTATACAGCTGATATTGCACCGGTTAGCGGTCGTACCTTTCACAGCATGTTTACACTTTCTTTGTTGTCACATACTCTACATTTATATCACACCCCTCCAAGTAGAGCGGCAAGTTTTAGTGATCAAGTTGTAGTAGTGGCAGTAGGGAGTGTGGTGTGTTTACCGCCGCATTGATCAGTAGCTCAGTTAGACCACGCCGTGTTTCGTGGAAGGCCATTTCATTGTAGCAGGTCTTAGACGTTTAACACTTGGTTTAATCCATGAGCATAGATAAGATGGGGACAACCGAGGACGTGTGGTAAATGGAAGCAGGTATTATGTGTTGTAACGCTCTCCTACATGAGCGACCCGTGAAGATCCGGGATAGAATACGTCTTCAGCAACCTAGCTATGCTTGCCGTAAAAGGCGACCATGCTTGTCGAAAGACACTACTAACGGGGTCAGGTGGTCAAGCTCGTTGACTTGGTTGATGCATGCCATCGTATCCCAATTGCGTAGATGATGTCGGTGCTCATGATGTCAATCACTGGATTGTCTAGTCCAGATATAGCTGGAATACTGCGGCGTTAGTGTATCTGTACTTTTAAATTCATGTATAACCCTCGTCCCCATGGGGATTCAGGGTAAGAATATAGGTCCCATGCAACCTACGCATGTTGTAAGAGGCGACTAAATGGATCGGGTGGTCAGGCTTGCTGACTAGGTTGTTTCCTCGTCCCAACTGTGCTCATGATGTCAGTTATTGGATTGTCTGTTCCAGACTCGATTATTTACAAACCGCTATATATACAGCTGGAATATTGCGGCGTCAAACAACAAACAATCATGTTGACACTTGGGATAGCTCGATAATTTCACACTACTGTATAGTGAGTGAGTGAGGTTTTACTCCACTTTAAGCAATATTCCAGCAATATCATGGCTGGAAACACCAGAAATGGGCTTCACACATTGTACCCATGTCGGGAATCGAACCCGGGTCTTCGGCGTGACGTGCGAATGCTTTAACCACTGGGCTATTCGAACGCCCCTCACACTACTGTATATGAATGCCCAGCCTGGTTCCCGAGGTACGCTGAAGCGCCAGCGCGACCTACACAGGGAACCAGTCTGATGAATGCTCGGCACCAAACTGGGCAACTATGGCGTGATTTCTGATAATTAACCTGGTCGAAACCTTCCCCCTTCCACCGATGTTGTTACAACCTGGTGGTGCATGTGTTGTCGGTGTAGGCGTTGCGGAGTCATTTCACTCCCGATTCAATTTACCATTTTCAATTGCTTTTTTGTGAATCGACATTTCTTTTTTTGTAGGGTTGTTCAATTTGTTTCAATGAAAGTGTTCCGTGTTTAAGAAACGCCCTTGCTTGTTGACACTTCGTGTCTATGAGATTGGTTCCAGCTCCCTGCAGCGAAGATTCGCGTGAGCGTGTGCCAGGGAGTCTACGGCGTCCGTTAGTAGCCCCATGTTGACTGCACGTATGATTCGATAGTATATCTAAAACCCTGCTCCCCTGCACACAGCGCATAACATTGTGTCAGTGTAACAACGGAATATTTGAACCCGATTTTCAACTTGGCCGCCACATGATCTGATTTAAAAATGTTATTTTCATCTTCCACTTAAATATTTATTCATGTAAATATATGTGCCTTTTTACACAGTTTCATGTCTGCGTGTTCAGGGTGGAGCCTGCTTAGATTAATGAATCCCCTAACCTCTAATATAACTGTATTTTCGACAACTCATCTGAAACTACTGGGTTTGTGAAGATGAAAGTTGATGAAATTGTACCTAACTTCTGATGCTATTATATTCCACGAAGTTGTGCACATTTGAAATGAGGGCGGTGGGGTAGCGTCGTAGTTAAAGCGTTCGCTCGTCACGCCGAAGACCCAGGTTCGATTTCCCACGTAGTTACAACGCGTGAAGCCAATTTCTGGTGTCCCCCGCCGTAATATTGAAGGAATATAACTTAAGGCTGTGTAAAACAATAAACACTCAGTCAGTTCTAGTGAGCTAGTCTCGGATAGCATGCTCCGTGTCGTTAGTTGTACGTGTAGGCGTGATCTCCTTCTATGAAGCATGTCACATTACATTGGAACCAAGGACAAACCGTGCGTGCGTGCGTGAGTGTGTGTGTGTGTGTAGAGTACATTGCAGATTTACTCGGAATGTTTGATAAGCCTTGCATGTCTTCTTATATTTCGAATACAACATTAACTTATAGCATTTCATTGTGCGGATGTAATGTTTCCATTTTTAGACAAATCTGTTGGGTGTCAGCAGTGTCTTTTTTCTATCAAATTTGAATAAAAACCTCTTCTTGTGCAGAAAGAAAATCCTTCTTAAATATTGATATATGGATACATTTACAACAATATTTTTCAATAACGGACCAACATCTTTGTCTCCCGTGACCTGGCGAGATCACCGTGACCAAAATGTCCATCGTGTGACCTAGCGTCCAGGCATCGAATGCCCCCGTGGTCCCCAGCTTTGTGTTCTCATGCTTATGGTCTTAAAGAGAAACACATGTGATTGTGACGGCGAAGAGTTACTGAGTTCACGGGCTCGATAGTTCAGCATTGTTGTCCTTTTACGTTTTGGATCCACCACAGACTGAGTTCTGTCTGTCATAATCTATAGGATATATGAAGACAGTAGGCTGCGCGTTTCACACACAGATACAGTCACGTTGCTCTGTCTATAAGTCAGCCTTACTCGGGGACTGGTGAGCGTACGCCATGTTTGTCGGAGCTTACGCTGCCTCATTTACAAAGAATGCTGGCCATTAAGGACAATAGACTATTGTCGGTGGAAACACTGTCGTCGCTTTGCTAACAAAACAGAGGAGCATCCCGATAAAAAAGTAACAAAACGAAATTGTAACGTTATCAGAGGAAGATAAAGGGCTTAGTTGTTCATTGTTATCCAGGCTCGTGCTCAAACATTACGAATTTGGTCAGCGGAAACATCCGAAAACAATACTGCATTTTGATTGGTTGATTTTCGACCTTGGCAATATGGCGGCAGACGAGAATTCAGACAGTAGTGTAAGATGGTGTCAGCATGGCGGTGAACATAACAAGAAGTTGGAGAGTATTTGTCGAATTTGAATGAAAAAAATTCATTTAATTTGGGATGTTGCACATTCCGATATGTAGGGCGTCAAGACAGGGCGAGCCTCTTCGCCTACAGTTTCCTGTGTGCCAGCCTGAGAAAAAAGTTGAATGTTTTAAACGGACAGTATTTATAACGTTTTTGAGGACAAGCGGAGAAAGGAATAGATGCCTGGAATACCTTCCTCCAGACTCAAGCATTGTGTCGTAACCATTGTGACAAAAGATTATGATTGGCAAACACAGCAAAATAAAACAACAGCACTGTTTAATGTCGGCGTAAAAAGACGTTGACGTCTGCTGGAAATCAAAAGGCATCAGTTGATCGTCTGACATGGTGTGTGCGTGATATCGTCAAACAGAATGAAACTTTGACATGCTTGCTTTACCCGACGTCGGGAAGAATCAACACAGTATTGGGTGTGGTGGAGTTGAGAGGCTCGGTGAGCGGCGGGAAATGGTACTCGTGCATGCCACAGAGGTAACAGACATTAGCGGTAATGAAGCTGGAGGAGAGAAAGTAAGAGAGAGAGAGAGAGAGAGAGAGAGAGAGAGAGAGAGAGAGAGAGAGACACAGAGAGAGACAGACAGACAGACAGACAGACAGAGTGTAGACCTTCGAATTAGATCAAACATGAGTCTATTCATCACGCTTCTTGTCCCGTGTGTAATTATAGGTTTATAGTATACACTTTCTTATTCTTATATCGATAAAGAAAGTGATGGAATGTGAAGGGTCCGTATACCCGCTTGTCCCCAGTGTTAGTACAGACAGACGTGCGCTGCTGGACATGAGAAGGACAATTTCAGCACAGGGGGTGGCTAATTTTTAATGGAAGACAATTTCTGCCGTTCCTCAACCATGTCAGTGTGTGCGGGGTTATTACCGTCTAGGCCAATCAGAAGCAGAGGTCGTAACCTTTTGACTCGCAGCGTCAGGCCGTGTGTCATCTCCCCACCAGGGGGTGCCAAACATGATCGAATCCGGGTCTTGCGTGCTGCGTGTGCCGGATGTAATTTTCACGCCCTAATGACGTCTTCTCGAGCTCGCACTTAGTAAACCAGAATTGACACTCGCCAGAATAGCCTCGTTATGTAATAGTCAGGAATTTCCAATCATAGTTTGAGAAATCAGTTCGGATTTGATAACGGCTGGTGATTGTCAGTTAAAGGACGTCCCTGGCGGATTGGACATGTGTTGATATGTTTCTTGTGGTATTTTCCCATGTGACGACAGTTATTGGCTATTTAACCTTTTTAGGCGTTGTCGCAAATCTCTGACTGTTTCAAATGGAAGCGTTTAGACAAACAGCAGAAGAGACAGCATCTTCAAGATATGTGCTCTGTTGAAAGCTGCTTCTTTTAAACGAAAAAAGACAGAAAAGACGTCTTCAACTTCTGTGAAACTTTCGTGAAACGAAACCGAAAAGACCATCACCTGAACCCTAAATTTACTAGACCCCTGAAGATCCGGGGTGGAATAGGTCTTCAACAACCCATGCTTGTCGTAAAAAGCGACAATGCTTGTCGTAAGAGACGACTAACGGGGTGGGGTGGTCAGGCTCGCTGACTTGGTTGATGCATGTCATCGTATCCCAATTTCGTGGATCGATGGGCTTTAAGTTTTGCATCTAAAACTAGGACCGGGTTCGATTCCCCACATGGTTATCATATGTGAAGCAAGTTCTGTCCCTTCGCCGTGATGTTGCTGGATGGGTTTAAAGCGGCACACAATGTCACTTACTCACTCACTGATAAGGATGGATATCGGTCACAGAAACTATGTTTTATTCAACAACAGTTAATTGTGGAATTTGTGTAGTTTCATTTACCAAACTGATATTGACGATTCCTTCAAGTTGGTTTTGTGTGGTGCATAGTTCCACCCAGCTGTGAACCAGCTCCATTTCGCCGTAGTTTGTGATGAGGGCGTCCACGTTCCCGTTCCGCGTCACATTCCATCAAAAGTTCAAATGATCAATCGTTCCTGTTGAGTAGATCCAGACCGTAAGCCCCTTCTCAAGCAGAAAGTGAGCAGACGATCACTGCACGTGCTGCGTGTCAAAGGTCACGGCGGCCATGTCCTTGCCATGCATGTCAAAACAGATCCGGAATACGAATTAATTAAACGGACAATTAGACCTACCACACTCGGTCAAATGATATTAAGAGTCGGACAATAAATTGAATGGTTCTACTCAGACTTGGGCCCGAACGTCGATTGAGAGCTTTTAGGACAATCAAATCGGCTCCCTGTGATTGGCTTTCGATGGGGCCCTGTCCCTTTTCATCTCACTGGCCAAAGATATTGACAGGTGATAACATCAAAGCTAGAGTATTCAATGTCCACTCGACACTGACCAATACTGACCAATTGCAGCTTGACCATTCCTTCACATCCTTGAGTGGGTTCCGAGTAATCCGTCCTGTTCTCTGCATTGTCCATCTGAAAGTAACAGTCATCTATTAGCCCTCAAAGGGGCGGCACGGCCAGTGGGTACACAACCTCCTTCAGGAAAGTAGTATATTGAACAATTGACTCAAATTAAGATATTTTTACTGGAATTTTCTTTAAGGTCATGGCTGATGTATCTGTACCGTTCGACCTTTACGGAAGTGGGGGTGACAAGCATCAAGAACTTTGAAATAATCGTTTCAAATCAAGCTTATTTTAGATAATGCCTATTATTGACCATATAGCCTCTTTTCAAAACCTTTTCTTACGTGGATTCCCATATATCTCAAGAATTAATACAGCTCCATTAACCGGTGACAGGTATCCCTTGGTGTATAATGCGTTCAGGAAGTTACTTGACTAAAAAGAAAATTAAAAATAGTAATACTAGTATTATGCTTTTAGGATTCATATCGTAAGATATTTTCTTCAGTGAACCGTTTTCGTATTTGTTTTGCTTACACCGATTTTATAAACGAAGTGAAATGTTATTACTTATTACAATAAACTCACGATACATCAATGTCGGATATAGCGAACATCCGGTTATGGCGAGACCCCTTCTGATCCCAGTGATGATGTCTAACGTTATGTCTCAGGTGTCTAACGTTATGTCTCAGGTGTCTAACGTTATGTCTCAGCGAACTAATGTAGGCGATCGCGGTCCCAGGTAATTTAGTCGGTCCCAACTAATGTAGGCGCGGTCACAGGTAATGTAGGCGCGGTCCCAACTGATGTAGGCGGTCCCAACTAATGTAGGCGGTCCCAACTAATGTAGGCTATCGCGGTCCCAGGTAATGTAGGCGGTTTCAACTAATGTAGGCGCGGTCCCAACTGATGTAGGTTGTCCCAACTGATGTAGGCGGTTCAAACTAATATAGGCGGTGCCAGCTACAGTAGGCGGTCGTATGAAATGTAGGCGGTCCCAGCTAATATGGGCGGTCCAAGCTAATGTAAGCGGTCCCAATTAATGTATACGGATCCAGTGGCCACCTGCGTTTTTCATTCCACACATATAACGCGAAAACGCTGTTCACGTGGCATAGAGCCAGTTCACTCACACACACTTGTTAAACTGAATTCCACACCACAGCACCCCTCTCGTGACAAAAATATAACTCAAAAACAATCAACATTTAAAAAATATATTTCTTCTCTAATTTGCCGTGCAGTGCGTCTGGGCGACAAAACAGCAGCAGTCATGTGTTACCGGTTATGGAATTGAGTGTTGATTAACCCTCTCCACCCCAGCCACCACCCACCCCACCCCACACACCTCTCTCTCTCTTTCTCTGTGTACGTGTGTGTGTGTGTGTGTGTGTGTGTGTGTGTGTGTGTGTGTGTGTGTGTTGTCCATCACTTTGCAGTGAACTCTGTCTAAGTGATATCACTTGTACAACAACATCCGGGTTCCATCAGTTACAATGATCGACGTCACATCACGCGATCACTTCCGTAGTCAATGGAAGCCCATCTAACGGTGCCTGGTCTTGGGTAATTTGTCCGATTAATCTCAGCATTGCTCCACCAGCCAGCTACCAAATGCTGACACGGAGAATTCCATCACTTGGATTCTTTCTCAATGTGTTCCTGGTGGGCGTTGGGCCTGTGGTTAGTGCCCCGCTCAAGACCGTGTTCAGGCCTCCCAATGGTTGTGTTGTGTGTTGCCTGCACGCGCATACACGTCATTGAAGACCGTCGTCATTTATCTTCACGTTTTGAATAACGCCAATACCGGCAATGGTTCAAGCACTGTTCTTTGTTAATGGATTTTGTATAGAGTGAGTGAGGTCATTTACGAACATCATTATTTATAACATCATATGGGCAGAAAGTGTATCTAAATTACACAGGTGGATCAAGCACCACGTCTCTCCCGTTGCCGTGGGGATTCAGGGTAAGAATATAAATTCCCAGCAGCGCCCCGTGCTTGTCTTAAGGGGCGACTAAATGGATCGGGTGGTCTGGCTCAGTGACTTGGTTCATTGCATGTGATCTATCACTGCTCATGGTGTCAATCACTGGATTGTCTGCTCTAGACTCGATTATTTACAGACCATATTCATACAGGTGGAATATTGCTGGTGGCGTCAAAAAATAAAATAATGTATAATCCTTACAATGGGGCTGGGCAAACGGGGCAATCTTAGCAAGTTTAGCTAAAGTCAATTATCAATCCAACGTGTCAGTGAATACCCTATTTATATCATGACAGTGTCGTAAAAATTACATATCTGAGGCAATTCGCTGTGCAGAGTTGCGTCCCCTGATTCCCGCAGATGACATTGCTGATTTGTCAGCACCATGCCTGTGCTGGGAGATTACACCGAAGGGGTGTACGTCTGAGATCTGCATCACTTGCCCTGTCCCTCCCCGTGAAGCTGTTCGCTGAGATGACGGAAATGCTTTTCAAAGCGGCGTTAAACCCACTCACTCACTTATCCATTGCAATAAATGCACCGTAGAAGGACGCGACAACCGAACCTGCCCGTGAAGCACATTCCCTTTAGACCCGTAAAGGTCCGGGGTAGAATAGATCTTCAGCAACCGTCGCTTGCTGTAAGAGGCGACTATACTTGTCGTAAGAGGCTACTGACGAGATCGGGTGGTCAGGCTCGCTGACATGGTAGATGCATGTCATCGTATCCCAATTGCTTGGATCCATGTTCATGATGTCAGTCACTGGTTTGTCTGGCCCTGACTCGATTGTTTACATACCGCCGTCATATAGCTGAAATATTACTGAGTGCGGCGTTAAACAACAAACAAACAAACAAACAAAACATTCCCTTCTAACATTATATAGCCTCGGGTTAGATGTTATCAGCCCTATACATACAGCAATATTACAAGGAAGATTGTTTTTAACAAATTACCAAACAAAATGTAATGAGATGTTCGTACTCCAACCCTATCTGGATATTTGTACGACATCCTGAGCTTGTTACTGACGACACACTATATATACACTATCACTATGATATAGGCGTGATGCAGTCCATTAAAGCCACATTCCCCATAACCTTTAGTTCAAGGGAGAGGTAAATAATGTCTAGTGTGTCTAATGTTATCTTTTCGTATGTCAGATAAATGGTAACCAATTGGTACCTCGCCGTACCATTTCCTCCCAACCGTGTTCCTGCTACAGGCGGATCAAGTCGCCCATGTTTATTTTCACAAATAGCAAGAAGAATATCACCCCCGAAACGAAACTAAATACAATGTATATACACACCCACTGACCTTAACTGACCAACGTCCATATAATAAGGAGATCAGTATATCAGATAACTGAATGCGCCCCGCTCCCCGTGTGACCAACCCCCTTTATGACGAGCAGCGTCTCCCGAGGAGAGATACCCCCATTGATAAACGCCACACTAACATTGTCTTTGCACTTCCACTTACCATTTTTATTTTCATTGTATTGTTTCCGAGACGGACGCCAAAGGCAAATGTTGACTTATCAATGACATATGTATCATTTTGTACATTCTCAATCCGGATTGGTTGACAATGTGAACAAGGTGATTTGATTGGCTCTAAAAATACATTGCCGGCTCTTACTGTTCTTAAGGCATCTCCCTTGGCTCCAGGCACAGAGTGCACGTGCATTCACTTAATGTGCTTTATTGGAGTGATTGGCGTCTTGTCACATTCCATTGGACGATAGCATGATGAAATATTTGAATGCGCATGCATTAAGATGGACTTCGATTATCGCTGTCACGTTTTGAGGGGATCTCGGTGGAGATACATTGTGGAAATACTGGAGGCAGATGAAGAAAGCACAAGAATGCATGCCTCATCCTTCTAAATGTTTTTATCGCCTTTATCGAGGTGGCAGGTATAGCGCGGCGGGCGTACCACTTTCCATATGGACCATTACCGTAGTGCAGAACGGGCGTTAGGAAAATCACCGTTAATCACACTAAAAGATACAACTATTATGGATCTCCCATCACTGAGGAGAACAGTTCTTGTACATTCCTTGTTCAATTTTCCAACTGGTTTAACGTGTTCTCTTGACGCTCACGTGCACAGACGCTCCTTGTTTGCTCGGCTGTTTGACATAGACGTTTTACACTTTCAAAATGAGTCTGTTAGGTCGAATGTTTGCATGGGTGATCTCATCAGTGGTTTGAAACGGTCCTGTACACTTGTCAACTCTTTTAATTGTGGCTTTGGATAAAGTCTTGATCTAGTTAGTAGATTTCATAATGGTTAACATGGTAGCCCGTTTGAAATTACGGCTTGAGGTTTGACACACAAAAAACATAATTGCCAATATTTATGACCTGTGATCTAACCCTTTCGTGGGCTGACATCAACAAGTTCATAATAATGTAACAAGTTTGAAAGATTATTATGTCTCCATTGATATATTTCCATATTGCTGATATTGACATCGGATTTAACTTTTTAACTCTGTAGTTTTTAAAATCATTTATGGGGGCTGTGGGGCATAACAATTCACTATACAGAGTTGTATCCCTTGTCGTGCAAGGATCCGCTAATGATGAGCACCCGATCCATCCTGATCTAGGGTTTGTCATCATAATATCCCTTCACGATGTTGCCATAAAAACTGTATCCTCCAGTGGATAGAGCGTGTGCCCGGAGAGCGAATGGTAGTGGTTCGATCCCCAGACGCGTTATATCAAAAGACGCTAAATGGTTCTTGTTGTTACCCTGCCTGGCGCTCGGCATTAAGGGGATAAAACAACTGGTCGGCTCGGAGTCCTGTGTTCGTCGCTATGGAACGTCGCTGTATATACATGATGGCGCAGAACCCTTGAAAGCGACATTCTACCCCATTCCACCTCGCCTCGCCTTAGTGAATGAGTATAGTTTTACGCCGCTATTAGCAACATTCCAGCAATATCACGGCGGGGGACACCAGAAATGGGCTTCACATATTGTATCCATGTGGGGAATCGAACCAGGGTCTTCGGCGTGACGAGCGAACACTTTAACCACTAGGCTACCCCACCGCCCCCGCCTCGCCGTTGGTCAGTCTCCGTGACTTGGCTGGCAGCGTGTCATCGTGACCCATGGTGGAGATCGCTGCTCATGTTGTCATCCACATGGCTGGTTGACTGACACAAACTACAACACTGCTAATGGGACGTAAGCCAAACTTCACTCGCTCACCTTTCAAACTGCATCCCACACGGAATGCCAATGTACTTTCGACCAGCTTACAGAACACTCTAAACTAACACTTAGTCAATAAAAAAATAATTTTAAAAATTTCTTCGAAATAACCTTACCCCTGTGGAATCAAGCAAACTAGACTTGGCTAGTTTGATCTAGAGTTGCCTAGGCTTTTAGTAAAAAGAGATACCTAAAAAATATAAATTCCACAGTCAGACTAAAAACACTATTGTAGAAACCATTGTACAATACTATTTACAAGTCATGTTTGGTTAAAAGATCTTCTGCATTACTCCTTGTCCGTCAACATAGCGCGTATTATCTCTACACTCGGCGCTGTATATAAGCCTGTTTCTCCACAATCAAAATAATACATTACACTTGACGGAATCGAACATTTCTTTACTTTCATAATCAAGACGGCCTTCAAATTCTCTAGAGTCCATTATTTGTCGCTTATTTTGATGTCCTAGTCCAGTTGATGTATGGATTAATCGAGCGTCTAACGTTACAACCGAGATACACATTCCGGTAATTCACGCGGATGATCCCGACAAACGAAGCACACGACGCTAAGAAGCTGATCGTGGTCTCGGAAACCTATGACCCTAAACGTAAACATCGTTGTTTACAGTCGGGATTCTCTGCACGGCTTTTTGGCTTTGTATATTCGGTTAAGTTTATAGTTTTACCTCTTAATCTTCCACGTGTCTGGTCTCCTGGCAACAGAGAAGGTCGGCTACCGAAGGTCAATTGTTTGCACGCGTTTAACGTGCGACCAGAACGCCGTGGAATGAGGCGCCTGGAATCAATAGATAGCCAATTGGATTTCTGAAGTGCTGTTGGACATGTGTTGGAAAAGGGGACAATGTGCCTGTGATATCTTGCTTGCCCATGTTTGTTCAGATTACGTTTAGACAATCGACCTTCATCTCAATCGGAACACTCTCATGGGATCTTTCATGTGTTGACGAAACAACCCGGAAATGTACGAACATTTCCTTTGCCGGACTACACGTGTTCTAAAACGATATGTAATCAATTTGAACTGACAGAGACGGGACTTTCGTTAATGGTTATGTTTAGAGATGGTCGACTGAAGTCGTTCCTTGGTGAAGATGCTCCCACAGAGTGCTTTTCTGATCAATAATCCAATTATGAGAATAAATTCGATGTTTGGAACATATAGATCTTCCATAGATACCGATCGCTGCAGGGATGGGTGTGGTGGGGTGTGGTGGGGTGGGGAGGGGGGTGTCAGGAAGGAGGGAAATATGTTCGTGTGGAAGTTCATTACCGCATTTGTCATCCCGGCATGGAATCGACAACCTTCACGCCTTAATGTGAACATTGTTACACTCTCTTTTCTACAGCTTTATGCTAGACAAATGTCAAAATGCCAAATAATTATTGACGGACTCGGTATAGGATGTGTTTGGAGGCGTCCGGTTTATCCAGGATGCCTTCAGGGTCAGCTTTGGGGAGGAGTTTTAAGGCTTGGCGGTAGTTGAAACAGATTTACCGTTCAACTAACCAAAGCAGTAGTAGTGGTAGTAGTAGTAGAAGTAGTGGCAGTAGCAGTGGTAGCAACAGCAGCATCAGTAGTAGTAGTAGAAGCAGTAGTAGTAGCAGTAGTGACTTTTAAGGGCGAACTTGGGCCACAGGAAGGCTGATTTGCGTCCAACCAAAGCGTTTTAGTTATTACTCAGTTGCCTCCCTTTCCTACCATGATCAGCATGCACTGGGTTTGAATCCCGGGTGTTTCCCGAGTATGATCATTTGTCAGCGCCTGCAAGTGGGGACTTGAACCTGCTGACGGGCAAGCGCTTTAACCAGTTAGTCCCCCCAATCCCTAACACACACACACACACACACACACACACACACACACACACACACACACTTTCTGCTCAAGTACCTTGATGAAGTTTACAACACGGGTTCGGGCGCTGAGCCCCCGTCATTCCCGATTTACACAAACATATACATACATATCACAAACTTTATCACCGCGAACCACATTATGACACAAATCATAGCAGCCGTTTATTCGTTCTTATGGTTCAGCCATCGGTTGTACTTTATTCTCATTTGCATATAATGTCCTTGAGAGTAAATGGCAATGGAGTGTTGCCTTTAATGTTTTATGAAGAGGCGGTTCCTGTCTAAATCTTGCACTGTTAGCTCCCCGCAGTGATATTGTAAACACTGGTTGCATTGTTGGAACGCGCATTCAGCTCTATCGGTAGACAGTATAAGCGGTCTTGATTTTTGTACGAGCGATACATGTTGCCCGTCAGAAAATAGTATTCTCAGTGAAAACGTTATCATAATAACTAATGCTTATCATAATAGTCCAGGAAGAACACTTCTAATATGGTTGTATTCAGGAATGTGTTATGTAATTATATCATACAATCAACTTCTTCATGTAGCTCAAGGCTGGCGTTCATGACATGATGTATGGTGTACCAAAGAATGGTTTAAGTTCGGGCATTCCAAGATGCATGTTCCTACAAAAAATACACCATTCTTAGTTCCCATATTAAGTTACCGCCTTTGTGTAGAAATCAACACAAATATACTTGTACATGTACGGTTGTCAGAACATCCCGGAAGTGTACGAACTACGTGTGTTCTGTAACGCAACGTAATCTGTCTTAACCGACTGTGAACACATGGACTCATTTTAACACATGGACAAGTCTCCCAACTGTTCGCTGTGCACTGTGTTAATAAGCCACGGTACGCGTTACCTTTCACTAATCACTCACTCCGCAGCGTTCAGATTCTGAAGGATATTCTTCCGCCTAAAATAGTTCCAAGTGTCATTTGTACCCGTAATCTGCCCGCCTATAATTATTTGCCACACGATCTGCAGGAGAACAGGGGGCCTCACCTCTTCTTTTCTTCAAGTAATCCCAGGGAAAACAGTTTTCCTAAGTTCTCAAGACGTTCGAGCGTCGGGGGAGAATTACGCCAGTCCGAACCTGTCTGTTTCGATTCAGAGATGTGATCATCCTGTCAAACTTTATCCTAACTGTATGGATACGTTGCGCGGGGGATATGTAAAGTTATACCACACTTTGACAGTTCGGGCTTGTGCGCGTGGCGCCGTGGCAGGTAATTTATCAAGGCACGGGGTCTCTGTGACCTTCAGTTTTGAAAATAACGTAAGGTCAAAGGTAGTTTAGTAAGGTGAAGCTTTTAACCACATGACTGCTGTTTCTAGAAATGGCAGCATTGTCGAGGTTTGCACCGAAATGAAAGGGTGTGACACCTTGCGGCCGCCATGGCCTCTGGGTAATTTTATATCTATACTGTGTTTTATCTACGATATTTGTAACGATGATCGTCGGGGTGAACTAGTGCTTAAAGAGTTCGTCCGTCATGAAGAAGGCCGGGTTCGATTCCCCACATGTGTGAAACCCATTCGTGATGTTCCCCACCGTGGTATTGCTGGGAGAGTGGTCAAAGCGGGTATAATCTACTCACTCACTCAACTGTAGTGCTATTAGATCGTTGTATGGAACGGAGGCCTGGTTTAGTGTGGCTGAACAATCAGGTTCTGTTGGGTGTTAGTATGGCAAGGAGTCTTCCTTCTTTGAACCTACATTGTCCGAAATAATCATCTTTCATATACGAGTGAGTGAGTGTTTTTCACAGTCAGCAACAATATTCCACCTGTAGGGCGGCGGCCAGCGAAAAACAAACCGGGATTGATAAAGTTAAAACATTATATAAATACATATTTTTCCGACATTTAAAAAAACTTGCTTCCATTTAGTATTGCTTTCAAGAACGTTGTACATGATATATATATAATTCAATAACACCTGTATACTCGTCCAACTCATCTCCTGCGTGATCAGCTACAAAGCTAACACAGTGGTATAAATCCTATATCAACCACTGCCTCGCTGTTAAGCTGCATGGACAGTCTGCATGGTGGTAGGCAATGTGCTCAGTTTGGTGATCTGTGCGAGCAGGTAACGCACGCTCCCGCTCCACTGAAACTGATCCTGTGTTTCACAGTCCTGACGAGAACACCCTGACCACACCACACATATCTCTGTCTCTTGCTGTATTCGTGTTCAATGAGCAATGCGTGTAATAAATCATCGAAGTCAACACTTTCAAATACTTGGAATACTTTTCCGTCAAAGCCTGGGTGACTCCTTTCAATCCTAGTCAAGACTGGCGATGGGATTCTGTCCTTTAAAATTCGGGATGGGATCCAAATCTAATGGATTAACCTCCCTTTGTTCTTCTCCCGCTTTAAAGACAAGTTTGTGTCATGCTAGCACGCGAGCCATCACTTTCAAAAACTAAGCCCCTGTCTACAAATACATGCAAATAGGTGCACCCACGCAGATGCGCATTCCAGTTAGATTACCAGTTAACAGTAATCGTTACGCAATCGTGACGTCAATTCAACTGACCAAGTTTACGTACGACACAGCCAATTGCATCTGTTATTCATAAATCCGCAGCACGCATTTGTCTGAATGTTTTTATCACAGACATGCCGACTGATTGCCGTCTGCCGCAACCAGAAAGGCCATTTTGTACAAGAGCGCCATGAGTGTGTGTGATGTTTGCGGAAGATGATTCGGCTCATGTCAGATAAAATGGAATTATGTAGCTAGCCCTGCCGTTATTAGTGCAGGCATATTGCTGAATGTGGCGTCAATGAATTAATCAATCAATCAGTCAATCAATGGGTGAAGCCAGCTAATTCCCACATCACTCTCAGATCCAACATCACCTAGACCGCCCCCGCCACGTCATATCAAGGACGTTAAGAGATGGAACGTGTTACCCTGGTCAGCTCGGAGTCAGTATACTGTATCTGATTGAGGTATCTATGTTAAAAGACAGCCCCCTGGGTCTAGTGGTAGAGCGTCCGCCTGTAGAGCGGAAGGTCCGGGTTAGATCCCAAGCCGCGTCATACCAAAAGACGTTAAAAGATGGTACTTGTTGTTACCCTGTCTGGCGCTCGGCATAAAGGGGTCTGGCGCTCAGCTCGGAGTCAGTATACTGTGTCTGGGTGGGGTATTCATGTTAAACTGCGGCATGGTATCTCAGTGAGCTTGTACAAGCAGCCACACACACACGTGCATCGCTATATATATGAGTGCAATAATCTTTGACGCGACGTTAAACCCCATTTCACCTCACCTCACCTATGTTAAACTGCGACATGGTATCTCAGTGAGCTAGCACTATAAAACCGGCATTAGTCCCCACTAGTACAAGCAGGCACACGCGCGCGCGCGCATGCCACGCACGTCGCTATATTAATGCAATAATCTTGAACACGACATTAAACCCCATTTCATCTCACCTCCTACATGAGATGTTGAGTATATATCATTATAATTGCAAATCAATTTGGCTGATACAAATTGCCAAGCAAATGGCACAAAGCGAGAGCACTGACCCGAGAGCGGTACAATAACATATAAAGACAGCCAGGCTCTAACCAATATCTTAGCATAGAGGACGTCTCCACTTTTGCCATGTACCGCCGGTGGTGGTTTCTCTGAGAATAAACTGAATCTGATTCTTTGTCTTTCCCCTTGGTGATTCCGGTGGTAGATGTCCCCAATACTTGGCGTTAACTGACTAATGAGCCGGTTAGTGAGCGTGTGGTTACAGCGGGAGCTGGCCGTAATACGCCATGTATACCCCGCCGGTGTGGAGCGCTGCTCATGCTATCAATCAATGGTTTATCTGGCCCGGGTATCTACAGGCTGACATGGATACCCTGTATATCGCTAAGTGTGGCATAAAACAACAGCCACTCCATTCCTTCTTCTGCATACCAGCGTGAGCTATCTGGACTCTTCAGTTTCTCCCAAGTGTATTGACAAGTGTCCGATTAACTATCACACACGACCACAGGGTATATATAATTTATCACATATGTTTCTACACCTGGCCAGACATGGGGTATAGGGGTTATTGTCATGCGGGATGTTTCTTCACGTCCTTTGGTCCAGTGGATAGAGACGTCTTTGAAACTCCACTCCGACCTCTACATCATCAAACGACAGTTTCTCGAGGGAAACCCGGCAATCAAAGTGCAACATCAAGTATACATATACTACAAGATACTCATGTATGTATCTTTATAGACCGGTGTGGCATTCCCATCCATGTCCATAACAATTGAAGTCAGTGGTGCGTGAACTTATAGACGCTCGGTGGTGAGAAAAAAAGGAAAAATCGATTTGTTCTTTCAAAAACTACAACACAACTCCTGAATGCCTGGTATTATTCCGACTGGGGATAATGCATTATACATGGGTGATACGTTGTTTAACAGAAATGGGCTCATTGTGTGAACGCCGGTGCTTACCTCGACGCCTGTTGACAACATATGGGTTCAGGATCATCGCGCGGCTTAGTATCGCTACATATATACCGTGGGTAGTCCTGGGGTTCTATCCGCTTCAAGCAAGTTGTCTTTTATCACAAAAAAAGTTTCATTCACCTGAAGGTCAATGATGAACACTTAAAGCTGTAAGTATATTTAAATGTGTTGGGCGTATCGTTCTTTGGATGTACATTTATTTGCTAATTTGAATTGGAATCATGTGAGGTTTATATTATCTGAATATTTTATGATAAATCGCAAAATGAAACTTTAATGATTCTTAACATACGTCATGTGACCAGAATATATACACGTTTAAGATCTACGCATCAATGTATTTACGTATAATTGAAACACTTTTCGTAAACACCTTATTATAGACTTGTATGACACGATAAGCAGTCAAAGATTTCAGCATGTTTTCAAGCACAAGCAGTCAAACAATTCTGCATGTTTTCAGGAGATTATTGAGAAGTTCCGCGACAATAAAATCAGACAATGTAACAAAATCAAACGCTCGCCCTATGATAAAGGATTGTAAATGGGTTATTCCACTTGGTGGAACCACAAACAATCCCCAAGGCAGCCATAAATATCAATTTTCAAAACATTTCTCTTTTAATCGTTTTTCGGAATTCGGGACCCCCCGTGTCATGCCGAAACAAATCGTCACTACTCGATGTTTACGGGGATAAAAAGGAGGTGCCGAATGAGTCTCGTGATTTATGACTCAAGTCTTCGTCAAACCTTTCAATGTCAAGTTTAAAGCCAGGCTGACTTATTTATCGCGAAAGAATTCAAGCCTCAAAATGGAACAACTTTTCCAAAGCGTAAATGCACCTTTAATTTTCTACAGAAAAGACGCTGAGTTAAATTGCTCTGTTCTGTAACTATGTTGAAAGCGTCAGTGACTGGGGCTCCGATTGCAGCGATCGTGTCGGGATGCACGCCGACATAGACGGCAGACAACGTCAACACGTTATCAGTCGACGACATCGGTAGTGGCGACATAGCAGCGTAATTGATTTGAGACGGAATCAAAATCCGAGACAATCGGCCATGACTTTAGTCTTCAGAACCGAGATTCATTCCCGCGGGACACTCAACCATCCTCGGTCGTTTCCGTTTGATTCCGAAACGCTACATTTAAAACAAGATGTGTGAAAAAGTTTTGAAATTCGTGGTAAAATGGAAAGTTTAATAATCCACAAAGTAATAGAAATAATCCCGAATAGTATGAGACATTAATTTAATGTATGAGACATTAATTTAATGTATGAGACATTAATTTAATTTCTGCAATACAATAATGTATTTAAACTCAAGTTGAAGAAATGTCGTTCTCAGAACAGATAAATAATTGTACGTGGCAATTATAACCTTCCTTCTATATGTCACAAATTGTATACAACCCTCCTTGAATAGTTTACTCGATATTCAATGCCCCTCCCGCAGGTGTTGAAATTTCCACTATTTATTTATCTAAAAATTAGATAGTTTCATTAACACTGTAAATTAATCATAACAGCTATCATTTGTTAATACCATTTTTTCCAATTTACACGTGCCTCTCATGGCACCGGTGTTTGAGACACGTTGTCCTGAATATCTCAGAGCAACCACCTCTTTCGTAAAAAAGTTGTATTCATTTATGCTAAGAATTTCAAAAATAAAAAAAACCCCGCATACCTCCTAGTTGGTATACCCTACCGTTTGTTATACTATTTGAAGTCTTGACACGTCTGGCTGTTTGTTTCCTAGGCTGGCAATGTAATATAAACCCATGTCAACAAATTCAAATTTGAAAATTCACACCGGCTTTGTCTTTAATAAAAACGAAAAAAATAAACAAGCGTGCATCGGTTTCCGGTGTAGGTGCTGCGCATGTCAGAGTGACTTTGGCCCGAGATGGAGGCTCGCATTACAGAAGAATGTTTTGTTGACATCACCGGAAGCCACGGAGAAGGTGCCGTTGTTTTCTTTAAGTCTTGTGTGTGAGTCTCTCTGGGCGCGCGTTGCAGTTGTTTTGAAACATTCAAGTGTCAAACATGGAAAGTGTTCTTTCAGTTAATTGCACAACGTGAATTTGCCTTGGTAAGGTGTTATCTTTGGTATTCTAGCATCGATATACCTTTACATGACGGCTCGTGGGATAATGGAATTGTGGAACTGTAGAATTATGTAGGAATTGTAATGTACCGGTAGTGTGATTTAAAAATTGCCTCTGTTCCGTAATGGAATGCTTTTTGCAGTGGGTTAGTGAGTTTGGTTTCAACCACACCGTCAGTATTTCAGGGATATCATGACGTCGGTGGTAAACCAACGTGGTGTAAAATGAGAGCGTGCTTAATTCACAGGATCTTCACAGAATTGTCACCGGTTTTCAGATTCTAAGTCCCAAGGGGTATCGTATTTCTTCTTTGTGGGTGAGTGGACCGGATGCCTGCACCCAGCCCTACGAAAACGTAGTGTTAATGTGACAGTGATGTTTTGACACGTTACAGGAAGGGGCGGGTTCCAACCATTCTTCTTAAAACAATGAAGTTGCCACGCCCTGGTCATGATATATCCACACACGCATCCGCACGCGCGCACATACGGGCACTAAATATCATAATAGTCACGTGATGTTTGAAGACACAAGGGTTTTGTTGTTTTACGCCGCACATAGCAATATTCCAGCTATATGACAGCGAAGACACAACTGGATGAGTTGGGATTGAAGCGTTTGGCAACACTGCAGCAACATCATAGTGCAGTCAGCAATGAGGGTTTACACACTTTGCAGGCAGGAATCGAACTCGGGTCTTCATTGTGATGAGCGAACGCTTTAACTAAGGCAGTATAATAAACCACAAAAATATTCTGGGGCGGTTGGGCAGCCTAGTGGTTAAATCGTTCGCTCGTCACGCCAAAAGGCCGGGTTCGATTCCCAACATGGGTACAAAGCCCATTGCTGGTTTCCCCCGTGTAATATTACTAAAAGCGGCTTAAAACTATACTCACTCATAAGTATTCAAGCATTAGATGCGGACTAAATAAATGACATTCTTCACTCTTTCAACGAACGGAACAGTGTTGTCTTAATAATTCTTAACAACTAGACTGCTGTAGGCGACAAGAACCGACGACGACCACTCACTACACTGTTGTGTACCAGTAAACCCGACGTCGGGTGCGGCATCTTTGGATGTCTTTCAAGGTTGTGTCTACAGTGTGACGTCATCGTTCCAGGTGATGAACTTGTTAGAGGACGTAACATGATCGCAGCAACGTTCGTATTGGAACCGAGAGTGTTCTTGCAAGAATGTGTCCTCCGCGACGACGTACATATCTACAACGTCCCCATCCTGTCGTACAAAGACGTCATCATCATGCTCGAAACTTTGACAAGATCGTGTTTGTACGCCAGTTCACGGCGAATGACTAGAATATGATAGCCCAGAACATGAATACGTGTCGTAAAAACTTTCATAGTCGTATGATTCTGCAACGTCACAAGGTATCATCAATCAGCCACTGCACCAACGTGAGTTCTCAATCAGGGCAAATGGGTTGGAACAATAGACCCATACCATGAATTCACTCCCGTCATAATCCACCAAAACGGCCAGCGTGTTGCCATCGGTGACAAGATGTTATCCAACACATTATCGGGGCTAATTAGCAGGAACTGTAGGGCCCTAATCGAAGACAGTATCAACACAGTTTGTCTGCAGATAGGTGAGAGGATAATTTGCTTGTCAGTCCTGAGATGAACGGGGCGGAACACAGTGAGTAATTCCACTTCAGGGAGTCCCCGTCAGACATTACTGGCCATCGATCACGATACGACGGTCACCATGAAAAATGAAAATTATTTGAACCGACCGAAATGAGATTAGTTGTTTTTCTAAACAATATCAATATCTGTAATTTCGATAATTCGCCACGAATTGGCATCAACAGCTGATGATGTATTAGAACGAAGGCATTTGATTACACTCCTTAATCGATACTAAGCCGGTGTACGATCTATTGCGATAGGTTAAGAGGGTTTAGGAAAAAGTGTTCCTAAATTCAAAATGACATTTCTATGTGGTGAGTTACCCTGAAGTAATTCAATTAGCCGGTGTTTTCACGCCGTTGCTGGAGGAGTGTTAACGTGTTTTAGGATGCCAAGAGTCAAGATATCTCTTTGATGTTTAAACTCCACATCATTTGCCTTTTCTTTGGAGAACTGAAAGTGTATACCGATACCGATGTTGACATTTGTAATCAACGTCATTTCTCGGTAATCGCCCAAATCAGTAAAGGCTGTAAATTATGATCAATGGTTTCTCAATCGTTGCATATTTATCTTTTTTTCACAGAAAACTTTATTTAGAAGCCTTTTGGGTTTCTTAATGACATCTTCCGACCATGTGGCACACACATAAACAGATCCAGTTGATAAATTCTTGACGATGCCTTGGCATTGCTCACATTCCCATCCGCAGAAAGAAGACAACACGTGCACCAGACACACGGCAGACGAGAACAGTTGAAGCAGACGACAGGCAACCCGTAGCACTTTTGTAATTGTAACTCCATTGCTTTTGTTTTTCAGTAGTCTTCGATGCATCTGTAACACACGCAGCTCCAGAATGGGTGAAAAGTTGGCAAGTTATATGCTAAACAGGGAACGCGGCGGGGAATAGGAGGACGAATTACGCATTCCCGCCACAGCGGAGATACACCGCGCGTGCGTGTGAAGGGCCGTGTGACAGACGATACCAGCACGTGGGTTGGAATCGGAAGTTTTCAAGGACATTCCGGTTTCAAAACCACAGAATTCTCAAACTGTGCGTTAGCGTTACATGAAAGTGAAGTTCGGTGTACGCTGTTATTAGGTGAACGTGGTGAGAGGGAAAAGCCAGGGAGATTGTTGTTGAGCCGAGAGGGCCGTGTTTACATGCTTCGCCGGTACTGCTTCCCACTGCAACGCGGAGTACCGCTACCTGGCTGTGGCTCATCGCCAGTGCAGTTCGCCGGCAGAGAATGGACACATTCGGCTGGATGTCGGAAGCGCGGATAGATTGTTCTTCTGAGGATATTGCTTACAGAAACATTTTCTGGATCGGATAGGTGCAGAAACATTGTGTGTTGGAAGTCGAAAGTGTACTCTTGTCCGTGTTGGATGACAGGATGTTATTCGCCAAACTTTGAAATTGTTCTGGATTATATGGAACGTTACGGAATAACTGTGGAATGTGAATGACGGTTTAAAACACGATATTTCGGGATATTACGAAACACCACGAAAGAGAAACTGTTCCTTGTGCAAGTGGTTCATACCATGGGAATCTACGGAGAGGTGTCCAGCAGGGTGTCCTAACTCTTCAAACGGGATTGTGTCGATCGTTCAACAATGGCAGGAATCGTAACCCACAGTACAAGTTTGAATTCTTTCTGGTCCATCATCTATTGCCTGTTGGTTTTAGGAGTGCAAAGTTATGCCATATATGCCGCCGTCGGGCGTTATAACGAGGCTTCGGAGAGGGCGTGGCCGGGTGGTCAGGACGGAAGACCGGGCGAGGTCTCAGCTCACCTTGCCTTGATCATCGTGTCAATTCTCGTCCTACCCTTCTTCGTAATAACCTCGTGGGTCCGTGTGGGGAACTACGGTAACGATGGGATTAAATTAGGCCGAGATCATGCCTTGAACACCAACATGGACGCTTTCTGTAAAAAAATCAAGAAAGCCGGCATGAAAAGAATTTGGCAACATTTTTGTCCCATGGCGCAAACTTTTCATTTGATTTCCGCTTTCTTTCTCGTCCTCCCCGAGACGATGTTGTCGGCGGTGGAGGTGCAGTACGGCTACAGGACAACAGGTAAGTGAATCTAAACTTTAAGTATAAGCAGACACTGTTATAAATCGTAGTTTTGTTGACGCCATTGAGGAATTGTTAAATCAAGTCAGACAGTGTACCTACATGTTCAACTTACACTTATTCACGGAAAGTCTAACAAAGAAAAGTCATTAATGTTTGTTCTTTTATCTCATCTACTTCTAGTAAATCGGCTTGACGATCTTTGTTGACTACCTTCTTATCATGTCAAGCTATACGCTAACTAGACCCCAAGTGGGTATAGTTATTACCTATGGCAGAGGAGCAGTGTATGTTACTATGTGTCAGCAATGGGCATAGATCATCATACCGCCCGACCAATTATGAGTTTAAATTGCAAACTATATGGAACTAACCCCTGTCATAGAATGTCAATGTCCTTGAGTGATTGGGTATTTTTAAACTTGTCAATTTATACTTACCGACTTCCACGTGTTTTAGCTCGGGATTTTCATCAATTCGAAACCCCGCAGGTGGGTGTCATAAATCGCACTTCTAAGAATACGTCGCATTGAAGGCTTTCTTTTGTTCCTATCAGCTCTTGTAACGAGGAAGTTCATTGGCTAATCGGACCCTCGTTCACCCAGTTACGGATGTGACGGTCATCAAGCGTCCATTATCCAAATTACCGTCACCCCTATGACCTCAGCGTTAGATGAGGGGAGGGGTTATCTCATGAACATCTGGTTTATGGGTGGGGTAGCAGGTTGTAAAACTGCACTTGTGCTAATACATCTGCTCCAATTACGGTGAGACGACATGATCCTACACGATTTCTAATTGGCATGTCGCGCTGCCCTTTGTAAAGCACGTGCAAGTTCGTGATATTGAGATGCGGACGTCTGACCGATTTGTCTGATGAAAGTTTTATGGGGGACTTTAACGTATTGATTTCAGTTTAGTAGAGAGCGTGACGGAGTTATCGGCACCCATGATAGATGTGTTACATTTATGTGCAGTTTTTATTTGTTCAAGAGTGGATACCTTTGAGAGGCGTCAGGGTGATAACATGTTTGATAAGATACTCGATCGGCATGAAGTGATGGTAATTTTGAATGAGAAGTTTTGTGTCATTTTGCTGATTTTTTTTGTAAATATTATATTACATTCTCGGAATGAATGAATTAGTATGGGAATTGGATTTTTTTTGTATCCAGGCTGTCAATATATGTTGAACAAACGAATGCCTGTCAAGTAATTGGTTATTTTTAAAAAAACACAACAGTAAGCAACATTGTTGGGACTGTTCAAAAGAGTCAAAGAATATCAAACATTTGATGCTCTCTAAATTACTGGTCTAAAACATATTTGCATTTCTTGAATTGCTCAAATTTGTAACATGTTAGATCGATTCTGTTTCATCAGTGGATATCACCATGGATTAAATGCATTTCACTCCAGACAACATAATAGGAGGGTGACAATAAGAGTTGGACACTCTGTGATAATTATTTAGTAATAGCTCTCGCATCTTTGAAATATGATAACCCTACCACAGATTGAAAAAGTCATCCCTTTCTCACAAATTCCTTGTTCATTGTACTTCCCCAGGCATGAACTTAAAGCCGGCCCGTCATTCCTTTGTGTCCAAGGTGACATTATTTGGCCACTGGCTGCAGCGATGACTCCAGTGGAAGGCCTTAAGTAGTCTGTGGATTGTTGGTACTATCAAATAGAGATGCTTGCTGGCGTGCTTGTTGGCAGTTGGAAACAAAGACATTTGTTCTGGTATTCTTTGAGGAAGGGGTTTGGCTTCTGGAATGGGGGATTATGAATCACAATAGATGAAATGAGGAAAGTGGGGTCACTAATTCTCTTTTGGACATTACAAGAAATCTGCTTGGAGTTTAGTGTAGAGAAATTTGTGAAAGAGCCAAAATGTGAGAATTTTTCAAGAGAAATTTGTGAAAAGTGGTAATTTTAAATGAGGTGACAAATTATCTGACACGATGTTGATAAAGGTGATTTTTTCATTCCATTTTTCTTTTTAGTCACTCATAGAACAGGTGGGTGTTTTTGTCATCAGAAATGTGAATAAAGTTTCTTGGCTTTAAAATATCAAACTATTCTCACATGTAAATGGTAAGTAAATACCATTAATCACAGCCAGCAGCCGATGCTTGTTGTAAGAGGCAACTAAGTCATTGTGTGTCATTTTGCCGTGAGATGTTGCTCATAATATCAGTCACTGGATTGTCTGGTCTGGACTTGATTCATTTCAGACCGTTATCATTTAGGTGGAATGGTTCTCCCCCACCCTACATCCTTGCTACTGTTCACGGAGAATGTGGGAGATGCTTATCAAGACACAGATGTACCAATGCCCTACATTTCTAACGATTAGGACCGGAACATTCAGACATCTTACATAAGCTTTCATCAGTCATTATAATGTATTCAAAGTGTTCAGAAAATGTCACACATGTTAAAGTACGCATGCTTTATCTGTAATCTGAGTTGTTACATGTACCGAGATTTTCAATCTGAAGTGGTCACTTGAAGATTTGAGCATCCTTTGATCCAGCTATCAGTAGGAATAGTGTTCATCTCTAATTGAGCCCAGATTGTGAGGCACATTGTCGTAATCCGAGATGTCCTTCTTAGCTGCCGGAGATTATTGTTAGCAAGTCAGGTTTGTTTTTGTACCGCTGCAATAATTTTACCCTGTGGAGATGATACAGTTGCATAACACTTGATGTGGTGTGCTCTCCACATGAAGACCTGATTGGAGTGATAACTGTTGAACCATGTTGGAGATCTTTGTGTTTCGGCTGCTCCATGTCATGAGATAATACATCTTTATTTTTTGCATTGCGGATCAAATGATTTGAGCCAGATCCATCACAGCCTTAGCTCATACTTTTTAAAGTTGGTGATCTGATTTTGTTGTTAGGGAAAGATAACTCTTGTTTAATTTAGTCCAAGGCCAAAAAATAATCTGTCAAGTCAGCCAAGAAGAGTTGAAATAGTCGTAAAGATTTGGTGTATTATTAACTTTCTTAAAGCTATACAGAGACCATATACCGCTACATTCTAGGGCCTTGATGGGCTCGGTCAGGGGACACAACTCCCATCTTCAATCATCTATAATGCATGTTGCAGACATGTAAGAAACAGTAGTGTTGGGACACATTTTCAATTTATTTATCCTAAGGAAAAAGGACATGTTGATTTGCATTGCTTGTGTAATCTTTGCAAGTTAATAATCAAGATGTTGATTGTGTAGCATAATAGTTAATAATCTGGAAAATTGGATTTCTTCATTCCCATCCTTGGGATTTTGAAAAATCTGAAAAAGTACTTAAATATACAAAGGAAAAAGACCTATTTAATCTCAATTTATTTTTATTTTTATTCACAGTGTATTACCTTTGAAAGTAGACTGTTTGCAAGCTGTTTCCTTACACCTGTGGGACTTATACATTATACGTTCATTTATGAACCAAAGAGATATGTAATATCGGCAACATCATATGGTAGCAATAAATACGAAAGGGAATATTTTTATCTCTGGTGTACATACAACAGCATAGTATGCCATGTATAATTAAAGTAGCCATGAAATACGATATTAGTTCAAGGAAATGGAACTTAGTAAGAGAAATGATGAAAGATGTGTGTAATATATGATAGAAAGCAAGTGCGTTGTGTGGATTAGCCAGTTAGACGAGGAATGCAGCTGGCTCCAGATTGTCTTAATTAAAAGGGAACCTTGCCAATATCCTAACTGAATTAACGTACTGTACATGTTGAATGCAGGCATGTTTGTTGGAATGGGGTATGACCAAAGCGTAGAGTAAAATTATTGAAGAAGACTCGTAAACTGTTACATGTAATTTGTTATGTAGTTATGAAGCTCTAATTAAGATTGGTTGGCAGTTTGTTTCAATAGAGGTGGTAAAATATGTACGTTGTTTAAGAGAGTTGTGGATACTGTTGAGATAGGGTGTTAGGTAGTTACTTGGACTCCTCGTTGTTTTTGCCTTATTTTCTAACGGTCATTAATCACTTTTAATTAAGTTAGAGAAGACAGAAACTTCTTGTGAAGGCTATTTTTGTGATCAATCTCCCCAGGTAATGTTCAGTGAGTTTTGAATTTAAGCCACACCATCTTTGAAGCGGTATTTAGAGCTAGGACCAGTAATATGATGAATTGTCACTTTTTCTGGTTTTGTTTAAGTTGCCACGGAAATAAAGCTAATGTAAAGTAGGTTCTTTACCTTCCAAGGTCAGCAGTGTTACAACTCATATATTTCCAACATTAAGGGACAGTTGGATAGTCTGGTGGCTAAAGTGTTGGACTATCACACTGAACTGATGGGTTTGATTCCCCACATGGGTACAATTTGTGAAGGTCATGTCAGGTGCTCGCTCACTCACTCATTCACTCACTCACTGTGCTAGGCAAAACGATCCATTTGATTAATGTTATCAGGCAATGAAACATGACAGACATTTTGAGAGACCTCACCTTGTACACCCGATTTAATATACATGTCACATTTAATTTCTGTTGGATATCTAAAACAGGAAGACTGCATTTAAAATGTTAACGCATCTGTTAAATGAAAAGTAAGAATAATGTGATCAATCCCTGAACATGCTGAAGGTGCTGTTAAAAAGGGTGACCAAAATATTCTACCCTTGGAACCATGCATGTTTTTCACATGGCATTGCTGATGATCAAGTGGCACAGACAGGCGTGGGAGCCATTATGGAGAAGGGGAGATTGCCTTGCTTCCTCTGCACATATGGTTATCTTCATGCAGAGTTCTTGCATGTCACAGCGCCACAGTACCAATGTTCCTCCAAGACTTGATGAATGGCTTCTTGTATTCTTTATTATCGGACTTTTTAACTTCATCTGTTGATCGAATCATAATTGGTGTCATTTGGAAGTGATACAAAACCCTTAAAAGGATGGAAGAAAATTGTTGGTTGTTTGTTGTTTAATGCCGCACTCAGCAATATTCCAGCTTTATGTTGGCAATCTGTAAATAATCGAGCCAATCCAGTGATTGATATCATGAATAGCGATCCACACATTTGGGATACGATGACGTGTATCAACCAAGTCAGCAAGCCTGATCACCCGATCATGTTAATTGCCTCTTACAGAAAATAGTAAAGAACACACAGTTTAAGGTTACAGTGAAGATACCAGAAGAACATGACCTCGGTGTTGTGCTTATTCTTTTCTCTGTCGCAACAAAAAGGAATGAAACAGAATGGGGGTTACAATGTTAAGAATATTCACTCCACTCCCATGGATTTATCTTGACTTGCTCAGAGGCCAATATTCAGCGCCAAGTCTCCAGCACTTGTCAGTAAATAGTCCCGAATGGGAATTACGAAGTTCCTATTTCATGTAATATTGTCATAGCTGATGTGATGTCTTGTATTCCACTGATGACAGGACCCAAAGAGCAAGAGGCCTAATTTTACAGTATTGTATTGAATGCATTGTTACAACGTAGTGTTAAAATACCTCTGAAAAAAGGGAAAAAAGAACTTTAAAATAATGTTTTTAACAAAATGATTTGTTTTTCCAAATTTGCCTGATAACCCCTGACTCCACTCCACTATGAACCTTACTTAAAACAATGCCTTTATGATGATACTCATTATATCTCTGTCAAACAATGAAACTTCAATCACTAATCACTTCAAACAGCCACCAGTCTACAAATTAAGTCAACGAATGAAACGTCGCCATCCTTTTTTAATCTTTGTGACAACTTTAGTTTACCTGGTCTCCATTTTGTTTGCAATCTGTGACATTTCAGTTTGCACTACGTACCTCAGTTTCGACGTCTTGAAAACATCCCTAATTTGGGGGGGCGGCCGGGTAGCCTAGTGGTTAAAGCGTTCGCTCGTCACGCCGAAGACCCAGGTTCGATTCCCGACATTGGTACTATGGGTGAAGCCCATTTCTGGTGTCCTCCACTGTGATATTGCTGGAATATTGCTAAAAGCGACGTAAAATCAAACTCACTCACACCTTATTTGGGGCCATTTTGCTTTCTGGAGACGGTTATGCAGGTTCTATTAGTTTTTGCAGCTCTGATTACTTGCCCATCTACAACCCTTGTCTCGACGCAAGGTTCTAAAGGCTGCTAAATCTCGTCTTATATAGACTTGATGTTGAAATCGTTGGATGTGCAGTTTGGTCAAGATGTGTAAGTGTGGGCCACTATCTGGCTGGATATGTGTGGAGAATGTTCTCTGCTAACTTTCTGTAGTCTTGCAAGTTCCGGGTCTTTTTCTTTGATCTTCTAAACAGACTTGATCGTAGAACTTGATGGATTATTGAGAGGGTTACACTGGAAACAGAACATGATAGAATAATTGATTGTATTTGCAGTAGTCATCTTCATCTGTCAGAAGGGCTGCTTTACACGACTTTTCACGGGCTGGATATCGGTGAACGAGACATTTGGCCGTTTATTTTATGCTTACACACACTTTTTAAAATCTTCGGTTCAAGGATCACTGGAGCCAGAAGCCAGCAACTATAAAATAAATAAATAGGATTTAAGATGATATTAAGATTTTCTTTGGCGTGATTGAGATGACTTGTGTGGGTAATTTACGTGCTGCAATGCACAAGTGGGATGCTGTAAGAGTATTTGCTAGGATCCTAAATGAAGATCAAAATGGCTGAGCACGTATCTTGTATGTCTTTCTGTGTACTATGTTCTTGTAAGAATAACTAATGCATGCTTTTTTTACACTTGATGAAATTGGTTGTAAAAATGATTGTATCGATGTCAATCTTGCCCATTACTTGAAGATAGGTGAAAGTAGTTTTACCTTACAGACTTGTCTCGTAATTTGACGTGTATGATCAGTTTGGATCATTGTGAAGATTTATACAATAGGATTTGTTGTCAGATCAGGTAATTGTTGTGATTTGTATACCAAATGCCTGACATTCTACATATTGCAATATCCTCCCACAATTAATTTGATAGATATTTGGCAGAGGCTTTTTGGATTGGAAAATCAACATTTGAACCTGTCTGTGTTTAGAGGCCTGACATCATCATTTTAAACCTGCTTTCACCATGGAGTGAGAGTTTACACCTGTGGCAATCACCATGGGTATCCCCGGGGCAGACAAGATCCGTAGTACCTCAACAGAAGACCGGCAGAGGTTAGGAGACTAACAGGATCGGATGGTCAGGCTCGCTGACTTGGTTGATGCATGTCATTGTGTACCAATTGTAAGGATCAATGCTCATGCTGTCATTCACAGGATTGTCTGGCCCAGACCCGATTATTTACAGACCTTGTTAAACAACAAACAAACATCTCCTCGATAGCTGCTCATGCTGTACTGGCCCAGACTGCTACAGGCAGACATGATATAGTGGTAGCTGTGATGCTGTGTAATTGTTGCTTTAATAAACATTATGCCTTTAGCTCAAGTTATTTTTCAAAATATGTTCGGCTATATTTGATATGATGATATCTCGTTCGGCTGCAGCCAGCTATTTTGAACTCTCCTGATGATGGAAACGCAAGAGCCTGAAGGACTGTATGTTATTGGGTTACTGTTGTTTTTCCTTTTTGTTTGTGCTGTGTCTGTTATGACCAGGTTGTTTGTAACATTTGTTTGTTTGTTTGTTTGTTTAGCGCTGCTATATGACAGTGGTCTGGGAAAAATCGACTGCTCTCGTCAGCATATTGTGGATCAGAAAAAGATTTAATTTGTTTTATTGGTGATCAATAATGTGTGTCTCAAGACACCTCATGTAAAACTGAATACATTATAAATGTTTTGACATTTTGATAAACTACTTGATGAACACGAATAAGACACTGTTTTGCTGTTACCTTATCAGTAATAATGTACAAAGTTTTGGAGCGTGTCATTTGTGAAACAAATTCACCATGTGATGCCTTCTAGGTGAGGGCTCTGTAAAGAGCTGACAGATTTGAAAGACAACTGCAGTGTACGGAGCTCATGTTCACTTCATAACTCATAAAATACACCTAGTCTGTCTCACAGTCCCTGAACAATATTATTTCCCTTGCACCAGCCCTTACTGTAGTGCAAAGGCCCTATACGAAGCAAGTCTAGACCTCCCTCAGGTTCAGGAACCTTCTCACTGGGGCTCCTTTTCAATTTAAATGTAGCTATTTCTTTCTATCAATATTGTATATATCTTTTTAAGCATTTATCTACAACTTCACCATGAGATGCCCTTTCAGTGTGAGGGCTCTGTAAGGAGCTTACTGTTCAGGAGACAACTTCAATGTATGGAGCTTGTTAGCATGTCTTAACTCAACAAATTCACCGTGTGATTGATTTCCATTCAGTGAGGGCTCTGCAAAGAGCTTACTAATATCTTTCTAACTTGTGATTCCGACATACAGGCTACAATTATTCCTGACAGTGCTAATCTGTGATGTAGGCCTGACCTTCCTTGTGTCTAGTTGTTCCACACCTTGTAAGCTGACACATACAGCCATGTTTAAACAGGCTGCCAGCATGAGCTTTAAACTTGATCAGTTGGTCTACTGTAAGACAGAAGTAGTTTCTTCCAGGAGTATATTTCAACATGAAGTATAATTTTCTGTCCTGTAGTATCAGAAAACGCATACGTTTTGGAAAATTGAGTTTGGAAAGCTTTCTGATGGAATTTTGTTTCATCCTTGCCGACAGTTTGAAAGGCAATTTCTTGGGAACATGTTTGATGTTTTTTGAACTTGTAATTTCCAGATATGTTTTACAGATAAATATCCAAAGGTACTTTATCACCGTGATAAATAACATACACATGAGTCATTTACTTGTTTACCCAATCATCCTGACTCAAAATTCCAGGAAGTTTAAAAATATTTTTCTTCTTCTAATATTTGTACTCATTTCATCAGGTTGTTTTGGGGGAGCAGTCAGAGTTTCTTGTCACTGAACATGTTTCATCAATTGGCTCAATGGATGCTTGTGAAAAACCTTCATGCTGAATAAATTGTTTATCCTGTCTTTCGGCCCTTGCGCATTGGGTTAAGTAACACTTGCAGTAATATCATGGTGCATCTTCAGATGTCAGTACCACTCCATGCCGGAGTGATGATAGAGATATTTATCTGGTTATTTTTTAGACCCGTTTCGAACATTTATTTGTAACAAATAAATCATAATGTGAAAACACTTCATGGTCATTTTTTTATGTTTAGTTTACCTGCTTGATTGCACCCAGCTGCAATTTTGGTGAATGATGGACCAGAATGAAGGAAGTGTGGTGGAATAGGGTTTTATTATAGCATGTAGAACGCTTCTGGCATGTGCGTGCGTGCATGTGTGTGCATGTGCGTGCGTGTAAGTGTGTGCATGTGTATGTATGTGCTTGCACTGGTCTGTGCTAATGCCTTTATGATGCTAGTCCACTGCTGCAGGTTCAGCATGATACCCCTCTCTCAGTCCAAGGCTCGTCGCTATATGGCTGGAATAATGCCTGTGCAACGTTAAAATTTAACTCACTCTCAGTCCAAGGACCACAGTCCTTGAGACCTCAAGATCAACCAGGTCACATGTCATAGCCAACCAATCCACGTTCGGTCTGTTCGGACCACAGCCCAGGGATGCTTGAGACCTGTTCTGCCCTGGTATCCCGATAGGGAGATTACCGTATATCGCTGTGTATAAGGCGAGTTTTTCGAATCTAGAATTAATGGGCTTTCAAGGGGGGTCATCTTATACACAGGGTTGAAGAGTTTTGATGTTTTTTCCCCAACACAAAGACATTACTGTGAGCATCAGAACTCCAGATAAGCTGCGTATCTGCGTGAAATACGCATCAGAAATGCAGAAATACACAGTAAAATATAATCCAAGCGTATCAAATACGCAACGAACATTACAGATACGCTACAAAAATATAACTTGTGCGTATCATGAAAATATTGTGAAGTAACCCTGCGTATTCGATTAGCAAATCAGCAACTTAATTTGAAATTATAAAGGGGCATTCCGTCAACCTTGCCAAACTCGATGACAGTTACATCATGATCATTTGCCATCACACTTTCTTGTGGAAGTATCGTGGTATTTTTGAGTCCTATAAAGCTCTCGAACCCACACGACACCAGCTTGCAGGGACTAGATGAATAGTGTTTTTAAATATTTAACTTAAATACCCACATGTGTAAAAACTAGTGGGTAACAGAAATTTGAATACGCAGGTAGAATTACTGATACCCAATGATTTTAAAATGCATGGGTAAAATACCCACAACACCAAAAGCTTATCTGGAGCTCTGGAGCATGTAACTACTGGAAATACCTTGTCAAAAAATGTGTATTGAAGTACGCAAACAAATCATGTAATTACACTGCCTAGTTATCAAAAGTGTTCTGGACTTATGTGTGTTATCTATTTTATTAATTTTATTCAAAATTTAATTTAATATTGTTTATATTCATTTCGGCGAAATTGTATGTGAAGTGATGAAAAGATCGCACAACTCACTGTTATTTACAGCAACCATGGCCATATTACCGCTATTGACGCCTTGAAACAAACTTTAGTGGATAGAGAATTATGGATATATTTATCATAAATGCCACACATTGACTCACTGAAAGTCATATAATTTGTTGTGGTTTGACTATTATATGTCAACACAAAGTTTTTGCTATCATGAGCGCGGGAGCATCAACGGTGATTAGTAAATCATCATGTCTCATGTTTTTTATCTCAAATTTTAAATTTGTATTGACCAAGTTTAATTGTTATGATCTGTTTGCTTCCCTGAATTCAATGAAGGGATGTGATGAAAAAAAATAAATCTGGAAGACAACACGTTTTTATTGCAAATGTAGGGATTGTGTATGCACTGGTGACGTGCTTCATTCTGATTTGCTGTATAGACGGGGTATATAAATTAGCATCAATTTTGAAGGTTTGTACAGGGGGGTCGCCTTATACTTAGGGTTGCTTTATAGACAGTGATATATAGTATCAAGTGTTCTATGGGGGAAGGCAATTCTTTTCTGACAAAACCTCATAAATGCCTTGCTTGGTTGATGGTCATCAAGGCTCAGACTGTTTTAGAAAAGTACTGCTTGAGTGATCCATTACCTGTGAAAAACATTTGATGGTTTGAAAACTATGGAACCATTAGACCCTGCAGGGGCCCATACACTAAACTTTGGACACAGAAATGAAAATATTTTACAACATAATTTGTTAAATATCTTTAGAATATAATAGAAATGAGCCCAGAGAATCTCTTCATTTTCATAACTGAAGAAGCCTAGACCATTGTCAAGCTATTGATTTGGCATGGAATATTTTTTTGCAGAGTTTTATGGTTAACAGAATAGTGGCAGATTTAGAGGGTCATAGTTTTTTTTTCATGAGTAAATGATGTGGGCGTGTTGGTAACATGAAAATCTGAATCATTATCCAGAAAAACATTAATAGCCTGCATATTAAATACAAAGTTGTGATTTGCTTGTGATCTACGATCTGATCCAGATAGGCTCTAATTCACATCCCGCAGTTTTATGTCCGATGATTACCATGAACAGATTCTGATGATAACAGATCACACGGAACATTTGATTGTATCGCATTCCTCTCTAATAATAAAGGCAATATCTAATCCACATGTCATGTTTGCAGGAAAACTGATATTAGTTTCAGATAAGCCTTCATGTAATCATTTCCTGGATTGTTGGGATAGATAGGAAGATGGCTACTGTCAGCTCATGGAATGTCTTCCATTATGTTTGCCGTTTCACAACAATCAGTCTGTACACAATCTGAAAGGATATCAGTTAATATTATTAGTTATTGAACAGTAGATACGTGATGGGCTTTGGTATGTCCTCTCAACATCTTTGTAATAAAAATGCTGAGAGTTGGGAAGTGTTTTTCATGTCATAAGTCTTGATTCAGGGTTAACCTGTGAAAAGAAAAAATATCAACTTGGCAAATAAAGTACTGTAGCGGATACGAATCGTATCTCACCACAGTAGTGTGATACATATCATATCGCGACCCACCGTATCATTACACCTCTCCTCCACACAGATGCGAACTGTTTCCAAATAGTCTTTATCAGATTTAAACAATGAAAGCAGATTCATTTAAGTACACAGATCATGCTCATGTTTAAGTTAATTGTAATTTACCTTCCACACAGACCAAGAATACAACCAACAACTGATAACGGTTGTCTAACAATGTGTTTCCATGGCAATTGATCAGGTTCAGCGCAGTGTTCACACCTTTCCTTACAAGCAAAAAATGGTTATTTTAATCTTTACATGTGTGTTATTGAATCTAGGAGCAGAATCCTGCTGTGAACATAGATCTGGTTAATTAATTGCATTTACCTCTTTAGTGAAGCTTCACCCTGCAGTGTGTCTTGAGTGGGATGTAAGCGGTCATGGCACCTGCTTAATGGCCGACTCATAAACCATGGAATCTGTCTGCGAACTGTGATGCTTTGTTGAGATTGGAATTGGTGGCAGGAGTCGCAGCTGGACATTGGGAATTTGGGGAATTCTGGGATATAAACAGCTAGTTTAACTGGACTGGACACATCCCTAATTCAGTTGTCCTTTGGTAATGTCAAACCAAGACATATTTGTTCCCATGTCGCCAGATAGCTCAAGTTCACAGTGCTGTATGTGTGCTTATATTGAGGCAAGGTTGGTTTGTCTTATGCTTGGTAAATTCTTAAATTTTTGGTTTGTTGCTTAATGGTGCTCACAGATATTTTCCAGTTATGTGATTGAGGTCGGTAAATAATTGAGTATGGACCAGACAATCCAGTTATTGACATCAAGAGCATCAATCTATGCAATTGGTATATGACCTGCATCAACAAAGTGACCGAGCCTGATCACCGATGTTGCTTCTCTTGACAAAAATGGGTTGAATTTTTTTTAACCCAGATTTTAACGGGGGTTCTTCAATGTAACTGATTAGCCTATGTGTAAGTGCTTATTTTTCCAAACTATTTTTGTCCTTTTCGTCTCAAAAAGGAAATACGTAGAGTGAATAAGAGATTATTGTTTGACGCTGCAATCATCAATAGTCCAGTGGAATTACTTCTATGTTTCTTGTGAAAAATCAAGCCAAGTGAACTGTGGTTTATATATATGATGCACCAAATCCACAGCTTGAAGCTGTCAACGGATCAGTGTGCATGCTAATATCATTCTCAGCTCCCTGGGGGCATGGACCACCTCCCCCCCCCACCCCACCCATAGCTGTTGGTACAATGACAGTCAGGCTGCCTGGTAATTCAAGGTTATAACCTATTCCCATTGTTGTCAGGTCTCCACCAGAATCCCATAGTGTGTATATTCATACATCACTGACTGCACCAGAATCCCATAGGGTGTATATTCATATATCACTGACTGCACCAGAATCCCATAGGGTGTATATTCATATATATAACTGCACCAGAATCCCATAGGGTGTATATTCATATATCACTGACTGCACCAGAATCCCATAGGGTATATATTCATATATCACTGACTGCACCAGAATCCCATAGGGTGTATATTCATTTATCACTGACTGCACCAGAATCCCTTAGGGTATATATTCGTATATATAACTGCACCAGAATCCCATAGGGTATATATTCATATACCACTGACTGCACCAGAATCCCATAGGGTATATATTCATATACCACTGACTGCACCAGAATCCCATAGGGTGTATATTCATATATCACTGACTGCACCAGAATCCCATAGGGTGTATATTCATATATATAACTGCACCAGAATCCCATAGGGTGTATATTCATATATCACTGACTGCACCAGAATCCCATAGGGTATATATTCATATATCACTGACTGCACCAGAATCCCATAGGGTGTATATTCATTTATCACTGACTGCACCAGAATCTCATAGGGTATATATTCGTATATATAACTGCACCAGAATCCCATAGGGTATATATTCATATACCACTGACTGCACCAGAATCCCATAGGGTATATATTCATATACCACTGACTGCACCATAATCCCATAGGGTATATGTTCATATACCACTGACTGCACCAGAATCCCATAGGGTGTATGTTTATATACCACTGACTGCACCACAATCCCATATGGTGTATATTCACATATATAACTGCACCAGAATCTCATAGGGTTAAAATTCATACATATAACTGCACCAGAATCCCATGGGGTTAAAATTCATATAACTGCACTATGGTTATGATACCAGGTTAGAATAGGCTCCCAGCAACCATGTTGTACGAAGTGACTAATAACATAAATCACTGTTTTTTTCTGGTCCTGAATCTATTCTTTACAGGCTGTTTTACTGCTGGAATTTTTGTGCAGCGTTAAAACAATAAACAAGCATTCGTAGAAGAGGCCATCAAATCCCTATCAAATCATCTCAAGAACGGATAAATTCAGAAATTACACAAATTAAAAAAGGAAATGAAACCAGTATTCAATCTTGACCAGCTTCATCCCATAGCCGAAACACATGTTAACAAAGAAGCCCTCTTCTGACAACTGTCTGTTTGTTCAACACATGATGGTTCCCGCATGGAAGTCACACCTCCAGAATACTTGACAGGTTCCAACTATTGTGGCCACAATCTCCACATGTGTAGAAGATCCTGCATGTCACTCCTTGGAAAGAAAACATCACAAAACAATTCTGTAAAGGTTAGAGGCCATGACATGGTCGGAGAAAAACACACCAGACACTGACCTGTGTCCCCGGACTGGTCACCATCTGAAACAACACTTATCAATCTGAGACAGCTGCCAATGGATGTATGATGGCCAGCACTGGTTCATGCAGGGTACAGATGGAGGATTCACTTACTGTTACGCAAGATTCATATGTTGATATATGAAATAGTTTACGTCATTTTGACAAAGATACCCCCAAAATGGTAATTGTTGTCTTTGGACTGCACATGTTTGTTTGTCAGACTTTAATGAACCTTCAGTGGATGACCTTGAGCTGAATGACACTTGCCCCTTGATGATGATGACACTTGATAAACATTCAATGTCTGTAATAATCAGTGGGAGAATTCGCTACCACTTCCTTGCAAGGTTCTGGGGGAGGTTGGGTAGCCTAGTGGTTGAAGTGTTCGCTTGTCATGCCAAAGACCCGGGTTCAATTCCCAACATGGGTTCAATGTGTGAAGCCCATTTCTGGTGTTCCCAGCCGTGATATTGCTGGAATATTGCTATAAGTGGTGTAAAATCAAACTCACTCACACTCACTCCTTGCGAGTTTGTAACAGGTCCTATCGGGTGGTCAGGCTCGCTGACTTGGTTGATGCATTTCATCATATCTCAACTGTGTGGATCGATGCTCATGATGTCAGTCACTGGATTATCTAGTCCAGACTCGATTATTTACAGACTGCCATCATATAGCTTGGATATTGCTGAGTGCGGTGTTAAACATCAAACAAACAAACAAACCGACAAACAGGTCTAATCAATTCTCTGGCAGATGCAGAAGGGTGTGTGAAAGAGTGCAAAAATGGTACGTGGTTGATGGTGTATTAACTTGCCCCAACAGCGTGGATGGTTGTCATAATATCAGTCACTAAATTATCTAGTCTAGAAGTGATTATTTACAGGCCACAGGTGTATAGCTGGAATATTGTTGAGTGTTGTCTTAAAACAACAAACAAACAATACTCTGCAACAAAGCAGTACCTGCCAGGGATTTCACTAGGCATTGGCGCCACTTCCACAGAAGTCTGGCTGATGACATTGGACAGTTGGTCCTGGCATCACTGATGAAGTATTTCAGCCACTCACTGTTGAAGACATAACACCATGCCAACTGGCCAGATACCATCACCTCCAGCACTTGCAGGGACGACTGTGGATGTCATTGTGTTTGTGGAATCTGGTGTTAAACATTTTGAAAATTCCTTTCACTTAGTAACTTGTTGGCTGTGTAAACAGATGCACAGAGTTCCTGTCAAGTATCATTTGGAAATATATAACTCTGCTACCATGTACCGGAGTAGCAGTGTATTAGTGTATCAGCTCACTGCAGTGCCTTCTGCCTTGACATGTCTGATTATGAATATTTATCAAAATGTTAATGTGTCGGAACAAAATGTTAATGTATCGGTTCAAAATGAAGCATATCTATGGTGTTTATGTTGAAGAAGAAGAAGACAATTTATTGTGTGAAATTCCAGCTCGGGAAAGAGTCCAAACATTACAATTATAATATATATATAATTATATAAAATTACATAATGATATATTGTATTAAAATTAGTTTTTCAGTACTAGTTTCTCATAAGATTTTAAGTTGTAGTTGGTTGAAATGACTTGTTATTCCCTGTAAAGATGGAAGGGAATGCCATTAGCTCTTTTTATTCCTTTTAGTGCTTTTTGTTAAAGTTATATTATTACCGAGGAACCTGAAATACTGTAATTGCTCGTACAACCACCTCACTTTAATGCGTGATGTGTCTAATTAATAGATATGTTTCTGTTGCAAAAAACCTTGCAGATCCCCTGACTTTACTATTTACTTTATATGTGTTGTCAGCAGAATTATTTCAGTGAGATATGGAAACTCAACACTTTACTGACATATCAGGGCTCAGGATCACAGCATCGCCATCATCACCTTCGTCACTGTAACAGCTGTGATATTTCAGCCTGGACACACTTGGAAAGAAAACATGTATGAATCAAAGTAATGTTTGAAGATTTGTGGGTCTACTCGGCAACAGGGGCTCGGGTGCCAAGTCCTCTGAGGTAGTTCACTGTGCAGAGTTGCGTCCCTTGCAAGAAAACAAATGATTGTGGGTTTGAATCCTGGTTCCCGGGAACACTGTCGGGTGATGTAGGGTGTAGTAAGGGAATTAACCATCAATTATATTGTTCTTGTCAAAGACACACCTACTCGACTTTCTTCAATCTCTAAGAAAATTTAATATTATAAAAGAAAAAGTCAAATTATTTATAAAAATAATATTTTGTTCCATTCAAGATGAATACCCTAGATTGATTAAGTCTCAAATAAAGTTGCCTTTTGTTAAAAAAATTAAAATGATATAAATCAATTTACTTTGATTTATGTTTTCACTGATTCTGTGTAGATATATTGCACAAATCATATTTATGTACATATTAGTGTCAAAAGAACAACAGTACAAAAAATTATTCTCACATAAACAAGGGCAGAATAAAGGCTTTCAGATGGGGAAAGTGTTTGAACATTGTACAATCAACACATGTTGCTATTTGTAGACACTTTCAAAGCAAAAAGTAAATGAACCATGTCTCATTATACAGTTATATGTTTGTCCAACACAATTGCCAAACCTACAATCAAATATGCCAACACCTGCGGCGAGATTCGAATCGGATGTTCGTAAGTAGCAATCATCGCACCAATCACTCTGTTCACGTTTAATGTGAATATAAGCCTCCAGTACTTTATTACCCTATCAGCTTTCAGTAGCTAGTCCATTGAAGGGAAGTGTAACTATCTTCATGGGTATAATGCTCCCGTGGTGAAAACACGGATTGTTGTGACGAAAACGGAGCAAGGTGTGAGTTGCCTATATAGGCATGACCTACATACCATTTTCAGTCAGATATTTTGTTAGGGAAACTATTCATGGTTTGAAATAAGAGTTAATCAACTTGAAGATTACTGAAATAGGTAATGTTGTTTGCCTAGACGGTATTGCCAGTCAATTTACTGATCTGAAATGATATATGACTGACTAATGTTCCTTTCATTGCCTATGGTCCACCAGTGTATGCCACATAGCCAAATGGTTGACATGTTTCAAGTGCTTGATCCTGTCGATATGCCTCCTTAGAGATTATTGTTGTAAAATGAGATAATGACAAGTGATTGGATGACTTTGAAGAAAAGAAACCTGCAGATAGTGTTTGAAGTGTCCAGTAGCATTAGAGTAAGTACGGCTGATTATTTCTTTTTTATTTCAGCAATTAAAGATAAAAAGAATAGATGTCTTTGATACATGGCACTTTTTTATAGATAGCAACATGATGAAGATCAAGAAGTAGCTCTGAAACATTGTACAAAGAATAAAAGAAGTTGCTACCCATAACAAAGTGTCACATACCGGTATTCAAAAGAATCAATCTTGATATTTTATTGATGACAACTGTAATGTTACTTCAATTCACTGTACAGGGTTGCATCCCTTAGATTTACCAGAATCCAGTTTGAATCCCAAATGTTAACCGATTTTTATTCTTGGTTTGTGAGCACTATGTCATGAAATCAGGTAATGGTTGATTTCACCAAAGTGGTAAACGTCTAGGACCTGCATTACTATGATTTTTCCTCCTAAATCAAGCTGACATGTTGTGTTAAACTTCACTCACTCACTCACTCATGGGGCTGTCGGGTAGCCTAGTGGTTAAGGCGTTCGCTCATCACGCAACTGACCTGGGTTCGATTCCCGACATGGGTACAATGTGTGAAGCCCATTTCTGAGGTCCCCCGCCCTGATATTGCTTGAATATTGCTAAATGTGGTGTAAAACCAAACTCGCTCTGCTCGCTCCTGCTCGCTCGCTCACTCACTCACTCACTCACTCACTCACTCACTCACTCACTCACTCACTTGTTTTCTCTTAAGCATCTTACACTGCTTGTCACCTGTACCGAACATCTCTTTGAAGAGCTGCCTCCTACACTATAGCCATGGGTAATAGACGCTACACATGGGAACTCTTCGATCATGGAGACACTAGCTCTTCTATCTTAGAGGCCTATTTATGTAAAGGGCAAAGCTGAAGCATGGAAGAGATCCAACTGAGAGTCATGAAAACAAGGATTTGTTCTCAGTAATTTCGTGTGAAATGAGGATCAGTTATAAGGAGTTTTTACTTCATGCTTCAGATGAGCTGAGATGTAATCAATGTTCACCCTCCATGCTATCCGATGATGCAAAAAACCCTTGAAATTACAGAGAAATTTGAGATTCAAATTAATGAATGAGGATGTTAGTACAGCCAAGGGAAGCAACTCTGCACAGTGGGTCTCACCACTGGGCCACTGCTATGATAGAGTATTGCTGGAATATGGCTCTAATATTGCTGCCAAGTTCACAATGTCCCTGTCATTCATTATAGAACCAACTGCTTCCATATTGGAGACAGGTAGGTTCCAGATGGTGTTTTGGCATATGTTTGACCACTTCATCTCAAAACAAGATCTCATGTTAATGTTGTGAAGTTCTGTGTTAAAATTAGTCTTAATTCAATTCAAAACAGAAACTTTTCAAGCTTACCCCAACTTCCCACCATATTGGAGACCATCTTCCCGAGGCAATTGTGTTAACTGACTATAAAAGTCCAGTTTCCACCCTTGCCGAACTAGACTGGTATTATGGAGTTTTTGGCTGGACTAATGAGTCTATGCACATTTCCAATCAAAAGTTTGTAACGAAATTGATATCCGGTTCTTCAACTGTCGTGCAGATTTCGGTCGATTGAAGGATTTGCAAAGCCTGTGTACCGACAATTTACCGTCAACAGATATTTTCCAAATCTTTTCATGTTTATAATCAAGGTGCTCACATGATTTAATGCATTTCACGATGTAAGACCCGTTTTATCACAATATAGATCTTGATTATTGATCAGATCGTCCTACTGGGCGCTGCCATTTTGTTTGAAGCAAATGAAGGGATAACAGAGGTGGAATCTGATTCGTCCATAGGAGAGGCTTAGAAGGGACATAACTGGTAATAGCCACTGGAATTCCAGCCTAGTTAGGCAAGGGAAACACATACATGCTAGATAGTGTTTTGGCATATTTGTTACCACTTCATCTCAAAACGAGATCATGTTTATGTTGTGAAGTTTTGTGTTAAAATTAGTGTTAATGTCAATTCGAAACAGAAAGTTTTAACTTTACAAGCTTACCGCAAATTTTCCCATATGTCGGCAATACAATCTCTTTCTTCAGAAGTCCATTTCAAAATAGCTATTGATAAAAAACAATATTGGTTTACTTTTCAGAATTTTGGGCTCATTTACTAATAAAAAATGATATTATGGTATTTCTCTTACCCCCTGACAGTGTTTGAATAATAAACACTACCCAGTATTGGCGGCAACAACATATGTTTTCATTGTGTGCTGTTCTTTACAGCATGTTGTGGTGGTATGATCCAATCCTGTCCACGGACGCTGAACAACAGATGGTCTGGGGAATGTTCGGATGTATTGACAGTGGTATGGAAGATACTATTGTAACCAACTCAAGTAGTGTCCAAACCGTTTAATTAGGACGAACCAAGTTCTCACAGTGTCTGTAAGTTACACAAAGTGACAATTCATACTCCAAAGCAAAAAGTATTAGAAGAGAAGACTTTACTCAGTTATTCAGAGTTATAAGAAGACTTACAAATCAGGATTTCTTTTCTCAATAAGCCTTAGAACTGTGACAATTATGTGCATAATTCTTGTTAGACTTTCTCATGGTATGATACAGAGCAGAGATTTGCTATGTATAATGGAGGAAGATTCATTTTACTGGGTAGTTAAAAAACCCAGATTTCTGTCCAGTCCAGTGTAGTGAGTGAGTGAGTAAGTGTGGTTTTACACCACTTTTCGCAATATTCCAACAATATCAGGGCGGGGGACACCAGAAATGGGCTTCACACATTGTACCATTTGTGGAATCGAACCTGGGTCTGCGGCATGACGAGTGAAGGCTTTAACCACTAGGTTACCCCACCATGCCATTTTGTAACAAACTGTCAAAAAATTGATTAGTTATCGACTGCCATGATATAGATGCAATGTTGCTGACAATGGCATAAAAAGCAACAAATAAATAATTTCTTATTCATTCCTTTTTCCACCTAGCAAGTACTTTTGCTCATGAAATGGTGAAAACCCCAAATTTATACAGATGACCTTTGGTAACAAACATTCCAAGGATTTATAAATCCTACTTTTAACAAGACCCTAGTTTCATTTCGGACTGAGCACATGACAGTCCTGACTCTGTAGGTGGTGAAGAATCTCCAGGTGTGAGGCTGATATACATGTAACTCTGTAGGGCAGGATTACCTGACTCCCGGGAGCATCACTGTTGTCATTCCTAGCCATGCTGCAACCTGCGGTAAAGGTTACCCTACCACAATACAGCCAATGCCAGATCTCCGCCACCAAGTGTAGGAGATGCCAGATCTCACGATGACCTTTATGTTGGTGGGAACCGTCTCCAACCCTCGTCACAGCACTCTCCAGGGGATTACCAGACGGGTGTTACGGAACATATACCACTGAAATCCAGGCTGAAGTGTTACGATGATGTACTGGGCACCCTGACACCTTCTCTGTGATAGGATGCCCTATAATCTGTATCACAATGTTTCAGAAAATATATGTGAACAATATCATCATCTCCAGAAAGTGATATGTTGATGATATCTGCAGGAATGATACATTGATGATATCATCTGTAGGAAAGATATTTTGATTATATCATCTGTAGGAATGATACATGGACAATATCATCTGAAGGAATGGAAATATAGACAATATCATCTACAGGAATGATATATTGATGATATGATCTATAGGAATGATATATTTATATCATCTGTAGGAATGATACATGGACAATATCATCTGAAGGAAAGGAAATATAGACAATATCATCTACAGGAATGATATATTGATGATATGATCTATAGGAATGATATATTTATATCATCTGTAGGAATGATACATGGACAATATCATCTGAAGGAAAGGAAATATAGACAATATCATCTACAGGAATGATATATTGATGATATGATCTATAGGAATGATATATTTATATCATCTGTAGGAATGATATATTGATGATGTCATCTACATGAATGCTATATTGATGATATCATCTACAGGAATGCTATATTGATGATATCATCTATAGGAATGATATATTGATGATATCATCTACAGGAATGATATATTGATGATATCTATAGGAATGATACATGGATTATATATCTGTAGGAAATGATATATTGATGATATATGTTGGAAATGATATATGGACAATGTCATAATCACGAGGAAATGATATCTTGATGATATCTGTAGGAAATGATGTACGCACAATATCATCGCCTCCAGGAAGTGATATATGGACAATATCATCTGTAGGAATGATATGTTGATGATGATATCTGTAGAAAATGGTACATGGATGTTATCATCTGTTTGAATGATACATGGAAAATATAATCTGTAGGAAATATATATAGACAATGTTTTTCCCTTTTCTTGTAATGAGAGTTATGTCGACATGATAGAAATGCCAACATTATCAGATTATTAGAAAACGTGGCATTTTAAGGAAAGAAACCTTATCTTTTAATTCTGACTGATCTTTGTCTGAAAACCAAAGTGTCATTGAGCCACAGACTAAAAGCAGCATTAATTTCATTTTGGACACAGAAATAGAACATTCTACATACTCCAGTGCGATATAACATGGATGTTTTCAGATAGGTATTGTATTACATAACAATTACCTCTTCTCTAAATACCTCATAGACCATGATACAGTATGAGATTTCTTCCAATTTTTTCTGATATGTGAGGCGGGAGGCACACATTTGTTACATATAAATATATTTTAATCAGTTTAAACTGGAATCAGTCTACATCTGACAAAGTTTCACATTAAGCATGAAAGTTAGGTAGACTATGTGTATGGTGTATTTCATCAGTGGTCTAGTGGTAGAGCGTCCCCACAGAGAACATAAGGTTAGGGGTTCGATCCCCGGCCACGTCAAACCAAAAGTCATTAAAAGATGGTACTTGTTGTTACCCTGTCCGGTGCTCAGTATAAGGGGCGAATCAAGGACTGGTTGGCTCGGAGTCAGTATGCTGTCTGAGTACTCATGTTAAACTGCGGCATGGTATCTCATTCAGCTAGCACTATGAAATTGACATACACACACACACACACACACACACACACACACACACACACACACACACACACACACACACACACAAACACATGTATGCACAAATATATTTTTCATTGTTCCCTTTTTCATTTCCATCAGTATAAATACGTCGACTATGATAACTTCACAGGTTGAAGACGACAGTACAAATAAGTGACATGGTTCAGCCAACTCTATTATCAGCCAATCAGGAAACAGTAGACTTAGTGGGTGTGGTCTAATGGGTTTTTTTCAGTTTCTAGGTTAGCCAATCAAATGCCTCACTTGCAATTTATTCATAGATCTACGTCCGTGCACTCTCTTGACGTTTGACTATCCAGGTTACACATTACAGATTTGTCTGTTCACCAGCAGTAACAATGGGTACCCGGTGGAATGCAATGGAAATATGACTTTAAACCTTCTAGTGCCTGACAAAGCAGCTTAGGTTGTATACTCCCTAGGGAGCTGAAAATGAAAAATCTAGTGCACAGTGATCCGGTGACCAGGGTAACATTAGCATGCAGGGAGTGTATGGAGGCTAGCGCAATATAAGTACCCTACATTATTGTCTGGCCCTGATAAGCATCATTAGCCTCAAAGGGAGATACACGAGTATTCCAGACAACATGGATGTGTAGGAACTCGTGTCATAAATAATTTCTGTTTACTGTTGAGAGAGTCTTTTATCTGTCAGTCTAGACAGAGCCCAGTAAAACAAGATGGCTGACCCGTGGTGGGCCAATGTTAAGGTCATCAGGAGACAGATCAGCAGGTAAAGACATTATGATGAGGTGCTAGTTGCTTCGGGAGTGGTCAGTAAGAGTTAGATGGCATAGTACATGGGTAATTTTTGCCATGTCTGTGTACTTTGAGTAGGAGTAAAAAGTTAATGATCTTTTGCTTGTTGGGAACGTGTCGAACTTGGTTTGTGGCAAAACACTTTCTGGATGAGAAACACTTTAAGAAGGTGATAAGTTCGTGAAATAAGACATTTTACAGGTTCTTTAAAAATAAGAGGGTCCCACAGATAGATCCTTTCTTATGTCCTTGATATATAAATTTTCAAATACACTGTGTGTACCCTTGATTTACACAAGACAGTGTCGCATCAGGTTCAAATGGTTCAACATGTTTTAAGGTGAACGATTGACTTGCGTTTGCATGTGTTTGTGATGGTACCCTCGTCGAGCAGGATATTGCTGGAATATTGCTAAAAGCGGTATTAAACCATACTCACTCACTCACTCACTCACTCTTGATTTAGTGATGTAACCTGAATAAGCAGAGAACACATGCCAAGACTTGATTAGATTGGGTGTTCAAGTCACTCTGTGGATTGTGTGTTATCATTCCATTATGCTCATTATATCAACCACTGGTTCATCTGACCCAGACTCAAACCATTTACAGACCAGGACCCTGTTCCACAAAGCAATCGATGCACTAAGATGGTTAGATGGTTGAAACTTCCTACTTCCTATACGCTTATGACAGTCATAGCTAAGATGATCATAACTCCCATACTTTAAAATAAGCTTATGACAGTCATAGCGCTAAGATGATCATAACTCCCATAGTTTAACATAGGCTTATGACAGTCATAGCGCTAAGATGATCATAACTCCCATAGTTTAAAATAAGCTTATGACAGTCATAGCGCTAAGATGATCATAACTCCCATACTTTAAAATAAGCTTATGACATTCATAGCGCTAAGATGATCATAACTCCCATACTTTAAAATAAGCTTATGACAGTCATAGCGCTAAGATGATCATAACTCCCATACTTTAAAATAAGCTTATGACAGTCATAGCGCTAAGATGATCATAACTCCCATACTTTAAAATAAGCTTATGACAGTCATAGCGCTAAGATGATCATAACTCCCATACTTTAAAATAAGCTTATGACAGTCATAGCGCTAAGATGATCATAACTCCCATAGTTTAACATAGGCTTATGACAGTCATAGTGCAAAGATGATCGTAACTCCCATACTTTAATATAGGCTTACGACAGTCGTGGCGCAAAGTTGATCGCAACTCCCATATTTTAACACAGGCTTACAACAGT